>NW_027140033.1:0-67517 GCF_035084215.1 Heptranchias perlo | reverse complement strand
TCTGTCTTTTTCTCTCTCTGACCTTCTCTCTCTCTCTCTCTCTCTCCCCCTCTCTCTGTCCATTTCTCTCTCTCCCCCTCTCTCTCTCTCTCTCTCGGCCTCTCACACCCTCTGACACTGAGACACACATGGGCCGTACAGTACCAGACAGGAGTGAATCGTTCCCTTTTACCCACTGTGTACTATACATGTACAGGAGCTGACACTGAGACACACACAGGCCGTACAGTACCTGAGTACTTTCCTAACAAGAGAAATTCGGAAAGACAACAGAGAGAGAGGGACAGAGAGAGAGGGGGTGAGAGGCAGAGAGAGAGAGAGAGAGAGAGGAAAAAGACAGAGCGGGGAGACAGAGAGAGAGGAGGCGAGAGGCAGAGAGAGAGAGAAAAAGATGGAGACAGGGCGAGAGAGAGGCAGAGAGTGAATTGGTACTGCCTGGTGATTTACCCGATTCCTGCGAGCAGCCAGGCCTCTCTGGGCTGTTTAATGGCTTCTCAACAGCAAGGGGGGCCCCCATCTCCCACCCACCAAAAAACTCTTTCAATCAGATGCTTCCTCTCACCCTCACACATTACCACTGTTGCAAGCCGCACACCCACAACTCACAGGTCACACACACTGGCAGCTATTCAACCATGACAGGCACATCACCCAAACACCCTGCAGGACCCTCACCGACACAAGTCCCGCTTTCTGGCAGGAGACCCCCTCACACTCTCTCTCCCCCTCGCTCTGTCTTTTTCTCTCACCCTCTGTTCGCTGTCTTTCTCTGCCTCTCTCCCCTCTCTGTCATTTTCTCTCTCTCTCTTTCTCTCTCTCTATCTCTCTGCCTCTCTCTGTTATTCTCTCTCTCTCCCCCCACTCTCTCTGTCTTTTTCTGTCTCTGCCTCTGTCTCTCTCTGCCTCTCTCCCCTTCTCTCTGTCCCTCTCTCTCCCTCTGCCTCTTTACCCCTCTCTCTGTCTCTCTCTCTCTGCCTCTCTCGCCCTGTCTTTGCCTTTTTCTCTGTCTCTCTCTCGCTCTCTTTCTATCTCTCTCTCCATCATTCTCTCTCTCTCTCTCCTCCTCTCCCTCTCTATCCCCCTCTCTCTCTCTCGGCCTCTCTTCCCCTCTCTGACTTTTTCTCTCTCTCTCTCCCCCTCGCTCTCTTTCTCTCTCTCTCTGTTTTTCTCACGACCTATCTGTCCCCCTCGCTGTCTCTCTGCCTATCTCCCACTCTCCCGCTGTGTTTTTCGCAATCTGTCTCTCTCTCTCTCTCTCTCTCTCTCGCTGTTACTCTCTCTCTCTATCTCTGTCACCCTCTCTCTGTCTCGGCCTCTCACACCTTTGACACTGAGACACACACGGGCCGTACAGTACCAGACAGGAGTGAATCGTTCCCTTTTACCCACTATGTACTGTACATGTACAGGAGCTGACACTGAGACACACACGTGCCGTACAGTACCAGACAGGAGTGAATCGTTCCCTTTTACCCACTATGTACTGTACATGTACAGGAGCTGACACTGAGACACACACGGGCCGTACAGTACCAGACAGGAGTGAATCGTTCCCTTTTACCCACTATGTACTGTACATGTACAGGAGCTGACACTGAGACACACAAGGGCCGTACAGTACCAGACAGGAGTGAATCGTTCCCTTTAACCCACCATGTGCTGTACATGTACAGGAGCTGACACTGAGACACACAGTAACAAACTTTATATGGTATCAGGAGTTAACCCCTTACATGCTGTTTCTAGCAATACAAAAATATAAGTTAAAGAAGATGGTGGGGAGGGCAGGAATGCTGTGAACCCAATCGCTCATCTCTGCCCAGCTCCGTCATGCCAGAATATCAGCATCTGTTCGAGCCCAAATTCCTCCCTTCGTTCATTGCAAGTGCAACTTTTCAGAAATAACACAAAGTGGATCAAACTATTCTTCAGAGGCTGACAATGTGACATATCTCGGGTCTTAATTGAAATTAAAAGCTCTTTCAGGGAGCGTCCTGCAGCACCCAGAGGGCCCAAATGTGAAAACAGCCTCCAAATGTTTTCTTAGTTTGAAGTTTAATTTTTGAAAAGGTCACTGACAACTCAGAAAGAAATCGTGTTAATTCCGAAGCCATTTTGGGCCCCCATGTGAAATTGTATTGTAATGGAACCACACAGACACATGGGGAAGCTCGGGAGCAAACTGATTGGAATTTGAGATTTTAATCCCATATTCATTTGTGGCACAGCTCAGCTCAATTCAAACCCAATGTCTGTGCAAGGACCACGTGTCTCCTGACTGTACAGTCTGTGTGTGTGTGTGTGTGTGTGTGTCTCAGTCTCACTGGTCCCATAACATAACTTTAAAGCAGTAAAATTAACCAGAACCTGCTCCAATGACAAAACCGATCCAGATCTTGAAGGTGTGATGATTTCCTCCTTCTCTCTGCTCTGTTGGTGGGAGGCTCATTTCCAGTCCCAGGTATTTGTCTATTCCCCATGTCTGATGGGTTGGTTCCTGTGAACAGTTTGTCAGAGAGTGTTTCACTGCCTCAGGGTGTTTACAGAGAGAGAGAAGCAGCTCCCATCCTGGTCGGAAAGACCCAGTCAATGAGAGATTTATAAAACAATCCAGCCCAGTGTAGTTAAACCTTGTCCCCCATTGATCCAAACACACCATATTGTGAGCAAAATTCAATATTTCACAGGGCCAGTGAGTCCCAGACACGGATTGTACCCACCTCCCTAAACTAAACTCAACTCCTTACTGGAAAAAGTGTCTGTCAAAACACAGCCCGTTTAGGGACTGAACCCCTCAAATAACCGTTACACTCAACATTGCAATCTCTCAGTGAATCGTTCCCTTTTACCCACTGTGTGCTGTACATGAACAGGAGCTGACACTGAGACACACACGGGCCGTACAGTACCAGACAGGAGTGAATCGTTCCCTTTTACCCACCGTGTGCTGTACATGTACAGGAGCTGACACTGAGACACACACGGGCCGTACAGTACCAGACAGGAGTGAATCGTTCCCTTTTACCCACTCTGTGCTGTACACGTACAGTACAGTTGTGGTGGTGGTTGTTGTGGTGGCCCAAACGCAAAGGCCGCCGCTCTGGCATCGCTCTGGGATCCCCGGCTGCACCCTGGCCTCACTCTGGGCTGACTGGGTGCACTCTGGGACCCCGGCATCACTCTGGGGTCACTGGGACATTCTGGGGTCACTGCGGGATCACTGGGACATTCTGGGGTCACTGCGGGATCACTGGGACATTCTGGGGTCACTGCGGGATCACTGGCGACACTCTGTCGGCCTCTTGCCGCCATCTGATAAGATGACGGCGGCGGCCATTTTTTCCAAGATGGTGGCCGTGCTTGCCGCCATTTTATCCAAGATGTCGGCCGCGCCTGCCGCCATGTTTTCCAAGATGGCGGCCGTGCTTGCTGCCATTTTTTCCAAGATGGTGGCCGCGCCGGCCGCCATTTTGTCCAATACGGACTCTGCGCTTGCCTCCATTTTGTCCAAGCTGGCTTCATTTATTATATAAATAATTGAAAAGTTTAAAATGTAAAATAAATAACTCAATATTTTAATTCATTAAATAAATGCTTATTTTATTATATCAATAATCAAATTGTTTTCAAGTGTTTAATTTATTATATGAATACTTCAAATGTTTCATTTATTATAAAGTGAATTCAATAGTTTAAATTATTCGATTGATTAATTTATTATGTAAATAACCGAGTTTAATTTATTGTATAAAAAATTCAACAGCTAAATTTATTATGTAAATAGTTCAATTGTTTAATATTTTATAAATAATTCAAGCGTTTAATTTTTATGTAAATTATTGAATTGTTTAATTTATTATATGAATAATTAAATTGATATATTTGATAAATAATTCAGTAGTTTAATTATATAATTGAAGTGTATAATTTACTATATAAATAGCTCCGTTTAATTTATTGTATAAATAATTCAATTTGTGAATTTATTATACAAATAAACAAGTGTTTAATTTATTATATGAAGCATTCAAGTGTATAATTTATTACGTAAATACTTCATTTGTTTAATTTATTATCTAAATAATTCAACTGTTTCATTTATTATATAAATAATTCAATAGTTTAATTCATTATATAAATAATCATTTGTTTAATTTCTTACATAACTACGTCAGTTGTTAAATTAAACTATTGAATTATTTTCATAATAAATTAAATATCCAAATCATTCAATAGTTTAATTTATTATATAATAATGCATGTCTAATTTATTATATAAAAAAATCAATTGTTTAATTTATTATATAAATAATTCAAGTGTTAAATTTATTCTATGAAGAAACAATGGTTTAATTCATTATACAAATAATTTGTGTTTAATTTATTATATAAATAATTCAACAGCTTAATTTATTACATAAATCACACAAGTGTTAAATTTATTATATAAATAACCAATTATATTGTTTAGTTTATTATATAAATAATCCAAGTGTTAAAATTATTATATAAAGAGGTCAAGTGTTTAAATTGTATAATTAATTCACAGGTTTAACTTATCATACAAAGATTCAAGTGTTTATTTAATCATATTAATAATCCATTATTTAATTTATTGAATGAAGAATTTCAAAACGTTATTCATTATATAAATAATCAAGTGTTTCATTTATTATATAAATAATCAAGTGTTTCATTTATTATATAAATAATCAAGTGTTTCATTTATTATATAAATAATCAAGTGTTTCATTTATTATATAAATAATCAATTGTTGACTTTATTACATAAAGAAGTCTCGTGTTTAATTTATTATATAAATAATTCACCTAAATATTGAGTTCTTTATATAATAAATTAAACGAAGGAATATTTATATAATGAATTAAACTATTGAATTATTTCTATGATAAATTAAACACTAATTTTTTATGTAATAAATTAAAGAATTGATTATTTAATGAATTGAACTATTCAATTATTTATGAAATGAATTGAATGATTGAATTATTTAGAAAATAAATTAAACACTTGAATTGTCTGCTTCCAATGTCTTTGTTTTTCGGCCTGATATTAAGATCATCAATGGCGGCTGCATCACCCAGCATGCATCGCGGTGCAGATTGTGCCCTATCTGAATCAGTGGAGCCCAGTGCGCAGGCGTAGTAGTGACTCATTATCGGTCAGTGTGTCCTGAGCATGCGCGGCCAGTCGAGGCTGCGGGAGGAGCGCGTTCGGTGCAGGTCAGAGGATCGGAGCAAGAGGCTCAATAAACCCCGGGGCCCGGGTCCGGGCTCAGGCCCAGGCTCAGGCTTTACAAACCCCGAGTGCGGCCCCAGACCCGAATATAAAACAGTGAACATTATCCCCCCCTCACTACCCGCCGGGAAATGAAGGGGAAATGGGGATCGGTCAGGGAGCGTCTGTAAATGAAGGAGAAATGGGGATCGGTCAGGGAGCGTCTGTAAATGAAGGAGAAATGGGGATCGGTCAGGGAGCGTCTGTAAATGAAGGAGAAATGGGGATCGGTCAGGGAGCGTCTGTAAATGAAGGAGAAATGGTGATCGGTCAGGGAGCGTCTGTAAATGAAGGAGAAATGGTGATCGGTCAGGGAGCGTCTGTAAATGAAGGAGAAATGGGGATCGGTCAGGGAGCGTCTGTAAATGAAGGAGAAATGGTGATCGGTCAGGGAGCGTCTGTAAATGAAGGGGAAATGGGGATCGGTCAGGGAGTGTCTGTAAATGAAGGAGAAATGGTGATCGGTCAGGGAGCGTCTGTAAATGAAGGAGAAATGGAGATTGGTCAGGGAGCGTCTGCAAATGAAGGGGAAATGGGGATCGGTCAGGGAGCATCTGTAAATGAAGGAGAAATGGTGATCGGTCAGGGAGCGTCTGTAAATGAAGGAGAAATGGAGATCGGTCAGGGAGCGTCTGCAAATGAAGGGGAAATGGTGATCGGTCAGGGAGCGTCTGTAAATGATGGAGAAATGGTGATCGGTCAGGGAGCGTCTGTAAATGAAGGAGAAATGGTGATCTCTATATCTTCAGTCATCCAGGGAGCTCTAGCTTTGGATGCTGTTCCTTTCCTCCTCGTGGGAATTTGTCTACTCTGTACCCAAACCAACTCCTCCTTGAAGGCCTCCCACTGTTCAATTACTGTTCTGCCTGACAATTTTTGATTCCAATCCACCTGGACAAGATCCCTTTTTAACTCACTGGAATTTGCCCTCCTCCAGTTAAGTATTTTCACATTTGACTGTCCCCTGTCCTTTTCCATAACTGTTCTAAACCGAATGAGATTATGATCACTGCTGCCCCACTGAAACATGCTCCACCTGCCCCACTTCATTCTCCACACCGAGCCCACTGCTGCTCTCACACTCACTCACTCTCTCACCCTTTCACTCATGGTTTTGGGCCACTGAAAGATGATGCGATGGGTTTGGATTTCAGCACAGGGAGGAGGGAGAGTGTGTGGGACGGGGATTTACAGCTTTGAGGAATGAGAGAGGAAATAATGTTCCATAGAAAGTAGAGTTATCTGATCTGAATTTCTATCCTGCAATTACAGTGATAACTTTTATAAACTCCTTTTACAGGGGAGGATTTACAGAGGGAAACTCAAACCAAAGATCACGTCAAGATCTGACAGTCACTCGATTCATCAGGACCTGAATATCATCGGCCTTTGAATGTTGAAGGAGAAATGTTTGTCTGTTCTATCCGTGGGAGAAGATTTCAAACATCAGTGTGAGTGGAAAAGCACCGAGACACACACACGAGTGAGAGTGTTCCAGTGCACTGACTGTGGAAAGAGCTTTAACCAGTTGCACAGCCAGAAAAAACATCGCACCATTCACAGCGGGGAGAAACCGTACACGGGTTCTGTGCTTGGACGAGGCTTCAACTGATCGTCCAACCTGGAGAGACACAAGGACACCCAGACCATGGAGAAACCGTGGAAATGTGGGGACTGTGGGAAGGGATTCAATTACCCTTCAGAGCTGGAAACTCATCGACGCAGTCACACTGGGGAGAGGCCGTTCACCTGCTCCGTGTGTGGGAAGGGATTCACTCAGTCATCCGACCTGCTGAAACACCAGCGAGTTCACACTGGGGAGAGACCTTTCAAATGTTCTGACTGTGAGAAGAGATTTAAAAGCAAAATTGAACTGCTGAGACACCAACGCACCCACACTGGGGAGAGGCCGTTCACCTGCTCCGTGTGTGGGAAAGGATTCACTCAGTCATCCAACCTGCTGACACACCAGCGAGTTCACACTGGGGAGAGACCTTTTAAATGTTCTGACTGTGAGAAGAGGTTTAAAAGCAAATTTAATCTGCTGAAACACCAACGCACTCACACTGGGGAGAGGCCGTTCACCTGCTCCGTGTGTGGGAAAGGATTCACTCAGTCATCTGCCCTGCTGACACACCAGCGAGTTCACACTGGGGAGAGACCTTTTAAATGTTCTGACTGTGAGAAGAGGTTTAAAAGCAAATTTAATCTGCTGAAACACCAACGCACTCACCAGCGAGTTCACACTGGGGAGAGGCCGTTCTCCTGCTCTGTGTGAAAGAAGAGATTCACTCGGTCATCCCTCCTTCTGTCACACCAGCGAGTTCACACTGAAGAGAGACCTTTAAATGTTCTGACTGTGAGAAAAGATTTAAAATCAGAAATGATCCGCTGAGACATCGACGCACTCACACTGGGGAGAGACTGTTCACCTGCTCCGTGTGTGGGAAGGGATTCACGAATTCATCCCACCTTCTGAAACATCCACTTGTTGACACTATTGAGTGACCTTTTAACTCAGTGACTGTGAGAAGAGCTTTAAAAGCAGAAATGAACTGCTGACACATCAACGCATGCCCATTGGTTGAGAGACTGTTCACCTGCTCCGTGTGTGGGAAGGGATTCACTCAGTCATCACATGTGCTGAGACACCAGCGAGTTCACATATGACTGCAGGGGTTGGATTCTGCTGTTAATCCCATCCAGGACTGAACCATGTTCATTCTGACAGTTGGGGTTTGTTTCTCCTGATGTTCATCACCCCGATAACTGGGCTGGAGTTTAATATTCAGGATATTTGTGAAATAAATCAGCTTTGTTTTAAACACCTTGTTGTAGATTTTGGTCTTTCCCACCTGAGTGTTTAGCATCACCTGACTGGAGCTCAGAAAGGACAATCTGGGGGGAGGATCGTCCGGTGGGAACAGAACTTCAGCCTGGACACAGTCCTTCAGGGCCACACTGAGAGGGGCAAACGGCACTTTGGTCTTTCTCGTCTCTCTTCAATGACAGCAAAGTCACCGTGCGGCGTCCAGTTTAAAAATGACAGTGGTCATTATTCGATGAAGATTTAACCTGTTTGTGTGACAGTCCTGAGTCTACCATTTAAGGCAGGCGTTGACTCATTTAAAATAAACCTGTTAAAAATAAATGGGTTAAAGTCTGAATTAAAATAGCAGAGGGAGGAGTTCACAGGAGCCTGTTAACTGCTGGTACAATTATACAACAGTCATTCGATCTCCAGATAAAGAAGGACCTGCAGTGTGTTCCAGAATTCCCGGTTTTATTGATGTGTGCGTGTTAGACACCAGGATCACTAAAAATACACGATCCGGACCATCCACAGAGTGGGAGCGATCCCGACAGTTACTCTGGGATCACTCCCACTGCGGAACTCCACCACTGACCCTGCTGAAGGTTGCAGGCTCAGGGAGTGGGGCCTCCAGGAGTGGACTGTGAGAAAGCTGACAAAGATATGCTGAGGTACCAGAGGAATCCTCACTAAGGAACCGTCTGGGTCTCAGTGTGGGTCTCGCGGTGAATGATTCCTGACTCCCCGAACTGTCTTACATTTAACCCAGATCGGATCAGGATGAATTCAGTTTACAGGAGAATTGGGTCAAATATCACCCACAATCGAGGGAGACAAAAGCAGCCATTAGAGAAGCTCAGAGATCTTTGGAAAAGAAGATGGTGCCCAATTCTGAGAATAATAGCAAATGTCTTTCCAGCTACGTCAGGAGTCAGAAGACCATTCAAGATGCTTTAGGGCCACTGAAAGACAGTTCAGGACAGATTCCCGGGCTATGGCAGAGCTGTTGAATGATTATTTCTCATCAGTCTACACTCCTGTGGATGAGGCTCAGATTCCAGCTGTGGGATGTGCTGTCAACAATAACATCATAAATATTAAAATAGAATGGGATGTCACTTTGGATAAAATATGAACTCTCAAAATGCATTGTGCTCCAGGTCCAGATGATATCCACCCCCGGGTGTTTAAAGAGATGGGACGGGTGCTCTGTGAGCCCCTTGCCTGTATCTTCAACAGCTCAAGAGTCAGGGATTGTCCCCTGAGATAGGAAGGGAGCTCACGTAGTTCCCATTTTCATTGAAGGGTCAAATCAGAGCCGGGGAATGACAGGCCCATCAATGTGACCTCGATCAGAGGGAAGATGCTTGAAGGGATCCTAAGAGATGCTGTTTATGATCACGGGGAAAGAGAAGGAGCCATTAGAGATACTCAACACGGCTTCTGGGAAAGAAAATGGTGTCTTACAAACTTGCTTGAGTTTTTTAAAGAAGTTGCTGGGTTAGTGGATGAGGGTAATCCGGTTCACATTGTCTATCTCAGGGATGTCAAACTCATTTCCTATGGTGAACCTGACCCGATATCCTGGCACTTGGCCTGGGCCCCATTCAGCAAAAGTTATTAAACTAGAAATAGATGAAGATGAACTGTATTGGTATTTACTTACATTTAGATTTTATTTACAGCTACTGCTGCTCCCGATACCTGGCACCTCTGAGCTTGAACTATTGCACCAACATTTAGAGTAAATGACTGGGCTGAGGCCTGTTTTGGATAAAAACATGAGGACCACTTGTCATTACAGAACTGTGTGCCCCAAACACTAACCGTGGAAGTGAATTCCACAGACTGCCTACTCCCTATGTAAAGAAGTTTCTCTTGACTACTGCTCTAAAACAGAGAGTGGGGTTAATTGTAGCGACTCACACTGTATAAGGTGGAAAGTGGGGCTCCACAAGGATTGGTTCTGGGACCACTGTTCACAATTCACATCAATGAATTGGACTCGGGAATCGGAAGTACAATTTCAAAATTTACAGATGACACCAGATTGGCGGGGTGGGGTGGAGTTTGGATAATATTGATGAAGATTGCGACCAAATACAAAATACATGAATAAACTTGCAAAATGGGTGTATAATTGGCCGATGAATTTTAATGCAGATGACAGTGAAGTGGAGCATTTTGGTAGCAAGAATTTGGAAATTGTGCCCTGTATCCCCAAGTCCAAGTCATTAATGTATATCAAGGAAAGCAGTGGTCCCAGCACCGACCCCTGGGGAACACCACTGTACACCTCCCTCCATTCCGAAAAACAACCGTTCACCACTACACTCTGTTTCCTGTTATTTAGCCAATTCTGTATCCATGCTGCTACTGCCCCTTTTATTCCATGGGCTTCAATCTTGATGACAAACCCATTATACGGCACTTTATCTGACACCTTTTCGAAGTCCATACACACCACATTAACTGCATTGCCCTCATCTACTCTCTGTTACCTCATCAAAAAACTGTATCAATTTAATTAAACACGATTTGCCTTTAACAAATCCGTGCTGGCTTTCCCTAATCCTTGTCCAATTGACTGCTAATTCTGTCCCGGATTATCGTTGCTAGAACTTTCTCCACTACCGAGGTTAAACTGACTGGTCAGTAGTTGCTGGATTTTTTCTTTCACCCTTTCTTGAACAGGGGTGTAACATTTGCAATTCTCCAGTCCTCTGGCATCACCCCCATATCTAAGGATGTTTGGAGGTTTTTTGCCAGTACCTCTGCAATTTCCACCGTTACTTCCCTCAGCAACCGAGGATGCATCCCATCCGGACCAGATGACGTATCTACTTTAAGTACAGCCAGCCTTTCCAGTACCTCCTGTTTATGAATTTTGAGCCAATCCAGTATCTCTACAACATCTTCCTTTACTGACACTCTGGCAGCGTCTTCTTCCTTGGGAAAGACAGATGCAATGTATTTATTTAGTACCTCCGCCATGCCCACTGCCTCCCACTGCTACTAATTCGTTATAATCTGGGCCAGTGGTGCAATGGATAACGCATTAGGTTCGATTCCTACCTGGCTTAGATTTTTTTATGCAATATGTTATGGCCTTCAATACCTTGCAAGCTGTCCTACTTGGTGGTGCTGCCTGGCTCCATACCTGGTAAGTGCCTTCTCAGTGCAGCAAGCAGTGCATCAGTGTCATAATCTGAAGGGCTTGAATTCAATCTTCAGAGAAGGCATCAAGGATTACGAAGCTTTTTTTCCATCTCTCACCTCATCTTTCCATCTTTGCTGCATCGCAAAATCAAGAACCTTTGCTGACTGCAGCACATCAAAAGATTTGCTGCCCCTTGATCTCTCTGTACCCAAACACACAGTGAAGTTTAGGAAGTCCATGGGCGATGGACTCACTGACAACACTCTTGTTTCTGTATAATTGCCCCAAGACAAACGGTGAGTGGAGAATATAATCAACGATCCCGCTACCTCTCACAGGCCAAGTGAGCGCTCCACCAGTTGAGCTAATTCCTCGTTTGCTGTTTGTAAATCGCCCCTCACAGTTCCTGCCTCACACTCGCCTTCAAGCTGCTCCAAGACCAGCAGAGAAATCTTGCCTTGGGTTGCCACTCCCTGAATATATTAAATACTTTGCTCCAATCGGCGGTGTCGAGCATCAGCAAGTGAGGAACAGCAGAACGGGAAGCCGCAGTAATCATGAATGATGCTGAGAAGAGCCCGAGCCTTCGGAATGGAAGACGAGGTCACCGGAAAGCAACAGCCGCCCGAGCTCGAGGAGCAGCGAGAGCCCTGACTGACTGACTGATCGAAGACCATTTTGCCTGAAATTGAGGGCGATTTGAAGTGTTGCTGCTCAAAGGCACTCCCTGCTGGTGAGCAGAGGGAAATGCTCGAGTGAAACAGCCGTGCTCGGACAGACACAGAAAGCTTTTCGGTTTTGGAAAGGAAAAGAGGTGTCTTGTGCCTGAGTGGCAACATGTTAATCTGTGAGCTGCCTGTGAAGTTCAGAGAGTGACCTTGAGGTAATTGCTGCTTATTCCAAAATCACACTCACTCCTTCGAGCCGGAATTGAACCAGCGACCTAAGGATGACTTTATTTTGTTTTATTCACTACAGTCCTCCGCTCTACCAGCTGAGCTATCGAAGGGAAGTGATAAACAGTGCTGTCTTTGGTGATTGTTCACCGTGCGCCTGTTGACACGTTCAGACTCGTGGAGTCCGGTGCTGATCGAAGACTTCTTTTGCCTGAAAGCGAGAGCTGAGTGTTTTGAAGTATTGCTGCTCAAAAGCGCTCCCTGCTGGTGAGCAGAGGCAGAGCAGCCTTGTTTGGGCAGACACAGAAAGTTTTCAGGTTTGAGAAAGGAAAAGAGGCGTCCTGTGCCTTCATGGCAACATGTTAATCTGTGAGGTGCCTGTAAAGTTCAGAGAGCGACCTTGAACTAATTGCTGCTTATTGCAAAATCACGCGTTCTCCTTCGAGCAGGAATTGAACAAATGACGGAAGGATGACTTTGTCTTATTTTCCACGACAGTCTTGTCGCTCGACCAGCTGAGGTATCGAAGGGAAGCGGCAAAAATGTTTCACTTTGGTGATTGTTCACCGTGCACCTTTGACACACCCGGACTCGTGGATTCCAGTGCTCATGACTGAGGCTGACTCGGTACCTGCTCATACCGCAGTGCTGTGGGAGTGGGAGCTGCTCCGTGTTCTCCACAGCCTGGGCCAGTGACACAATGAATAATGGGACTGATTATTGATCTGGAGATTGTGGGTTTAAGTTTACGGAGGGTGTAAAGTGGAATGTCGGGCCTGGAGAGCATTGGAATAGTCGAGTCTGGAGATAAACAAAGGCACGGATGAGGGTTTCAGCAGCAGAACCTCATTCTGGAAGTTGGGATTTGTTTCTGCTGATGTTAATAACCGCTATAACTGGGCTGAAATTCAATATTCTGGATCGATGTCAAATAAATCAACTTTGTTTCAAACAGAATGGGTCAATTAATTGATGAATTCAAGATAAGAGACTAATTGATGTCCTCATTACCGATTATTTTGCCTTTTCTCCTTTCTCACTGTGGATTATTTCAGTTCTCATACCTTCAATTACTCTCATGGCCAAGTCCCAGCTCCCCGGTCCTTCCCGAGTGCCTCTCCCAGCCTTGGGATCCAGGGAAGGTATCAGTAATGTACCCGGGATCACGAAACACAAAACCCAGTCTGTGAATCACTTTCAGCTACTGGACTTATCGTGTGTCCCACAGCATCTCTCTCACCTTCGATGTGTGAATAGAGCATCAGGCCTGGGAATCTCGTCTTAAATTTAAATACACTCAGCAAATGTATTTAACAAAATACAAACAAGTAAACACATCAAGGCCCAATAATCCAGCACTAAATTCAAAGGAGTAAGTCTGTTATCAAACTCCTTGAGTGGACAGAATAAAGAAAAATCCCAACTCTAAGATCCCCTCGAATCCTTTGCAAATTCCTCACAAATCTTGACAATAATCAACAAGTCTAATTGAATGTTGACCTTTATCTCGAGTGGGGTTGGAATACAGAAGTGATGCTTCAGTTGTAATGAACCTTGGTCAGACCCCACCTGGAGAACTGGGCACCGAACCGAGGGAGAGATAAATCGGCCTTAGAAAAGGTACAGTGCAGATTCACCAGAATGATGCCGGGGTTAAAAGGGTTAAATTATGAGGATAGGTGGCATAAACCTGGTTTTTATTCCCATGAGTTTAGAACATTGAGATGTGACCTCATCGAGGTGTTTAAAATAATAAAATGATTCAATAAGGTAGATACAGAGAAATGATTTCTTCAGGAGGGGGAATCCAGAACAAGAGGGCACAAGAAATAGGAGCAGGAGTGGGCCATACGGCCCCTCGAGCCTGCTCTGCCATTCAGTCAGAATCTGGCTGATCTTCTACCTCAACTCCACTTTCCTGCCTGATTCCTTGATTCACTTGGTGTCCAAAAATCTCTCGATCTCATTCTTGAATATATTCAATGACTGAGCATCCACAGCCCTCTGGGGTAGAGAATTCCAAATATTCACAAACCTCTGAATGAATAATTTTTTCTTCATCTCAGTCCTGAATGGCTGATCCCTTATCCTGAGACTATGCCCCTTAGTTCTCGACTCTCCAGCAAGGAGAAACAGCCTCTCAGCATCTATCCTGTCAAGCTCTCCAAGAATTTTAGACGTTTCAATGAGATCACCTCTCATTCTTCTAAACTCCAGAGAATATAGGGCCATTCTGCTCAATCTCTCCTCATACAAGAACCCTCTCATCCCAGGAATCAATCCAGTGAACCTTCGTTGCACCCCCTCTAAGGCAAGTATATCCTTCCTCAGGTAAGGAGACCAAAACTGTACACAGTACTCCAGGTGTGGTCTCACCAAAGCCCTATATAATTGCACCAAGGCTCCCTTACTCTTATACTCCAACCCCCTTGCAATAAAGGACAACATACCATTTGCTTTCCTAATTGTTTGCTGCACCTGCATATTAACGTTCTGTGATCTGTGTACAAGGACACCCAAATCTCTCTGAACAACCAACATTTCTTCGTCTCTCACCTATTCAAAAAATATTCTGCTTTTCTATTCTTCCTACCAAAGTGAATAATTTCACATTTCCCCACATTATACTCCATCTGCAACCTTCTTGATAATCTTACAATTCGAGCTCGGTCATTTACGAGCAAAATAAGGTAGCAATTTTTCACACAAAGGGTGGTGGAAATCTCAAGATCAACTCCCCGAAAGGCTGTGGATGCTGGGGGTCATTAAAATTTTCAATATTGAGATTGATAGATTTGTGTTGTGTGAGGGTTTAAAGGGACATGGGGCAAAGAAGAGTAAATGGAGTTGTGGTCCAGATTAGTCCTGATCCAATTGAACGGCGGAGTGGGCTTCAGGGGCGAAATCACTAATTCCAGTTCCTGAAACAAGTCACTGACACCAATCTCCTCCTGTCTGATATAAACCAATCCCACAGTCACTGACACCAATCTCCTCCACTCTGATATAAACCAATCCCACAGTAACTGACACCAATCTCCTCCTGTCTGATATAAACCAATCCCACAGTAACTGACACCAATCTCCTCCTGTCTGATATAAACCAATCCCACAGTCACTGACACCAATCTCCTCCACTCTGATATAAACCAATCCCACAGTCACTGACACCAATCTCCTCCTCTCTGATATAAACCAATCCCACAGTAACTGACACCAATCTCCTCCTCTCTGATATAAACCAACCCCATTCTCACTGACACCAATCTCACTGAATGGTGGAACAGGATCGAGGGGCTGAATGGCCTACTCCTGTTCCTAATGTTCCGATGTCACACTGAAGTTTCTAACATTCCTCTTCACAGTTCTTAATGCTCCCGATCTTGGTGTTGTCAGGAAATGTTGATCTTATGCCCTTGTACTCAAGCCCAGGTCATTGCTCTGTATTGAGAAGAGCAATGGTCCCAACACTGCCCCTGGGGGACACCACTGTTTACATCCCCACAGTCTGAAAAACATCCATTAACCAATACTCTGCCCTTTATCAAACTTCCCATCCACACTGACCCACTCCCTGTAATACCGTGAGCTTTAATCTGATCAACAAGCCTCCTGTCCGGCATCTTATCAAACACTTTTTAACAATCCATCTTCACAACATCCATTGCATTTTATCCCGCCACTGTGTTATTTCCTCCAATATTCCCTGCTGTCTGTCCTTAATTATCCATTTTATCCCGACACTGTGTTATTTCCTCCAATAATCCCTGCTGTCTGTCCTGAATTAATCCACTTTATCCCTACACTGTGTTATTTCCTCCAATATTCCCTGCTGTCTGTCCTGAATTCATCCATTTTATCCCTACACTGTGTTATTTCCTCCAATATTCCCTGCTGTCTGTCCTGAATTAATCCATTTTATCCCCACACTGTGTTATTTCCTCCAATATTCCCTGCTGTCTGTCCTGAATTAATCCATTTTATCCCCACACTGTGTTATTTCCTCCAATATTCCCTGCTGTCTGTCCTGAATTAATCCATTTTATCCCGACACTGTGTTATTTCCTCCAATAATCCCTGCTGTCTGTCCTGAATTAATCCATTTTATCCCGACACTGTGTTATTTCCTCCAATAATCCCTGCTGTCTGTCCTGAATTAATCCATTTTATCCCTACACTGTGTTATTTCCTCCAATAATCCCTGCTGTCTGTCCTGAATTAATCCATTTTATCCCTAGACTGTGTTATTTCCTCCAATAATCCCTGCTGTCTGTCCTGAATTAATCCATTTTATCCCGACACTGTGTTATTTCCTCCAATAATCCCTGCTGTCTGTCCTGAATTAATCCATTTTATCCCTACACTGTGTTATTTCCTCCAATATTCCCTGCTGTCTGTCCTGAATTAATCCATTTTACCCCTACACTGTGTTATTTCCTCCAATAATCCCTGCTGTCTGTCCTCAATTAATCCATTTTATCCCTACACTGTGTTATTTCCTCCAATAATCCCTGCTGTCTGTGCTGAATTAATCCATTTCATCCCTACACTGTGTTATTCCCTCCAATAATCCCTGCTGTCTGTCCAGAATTAATCCATTTTATCCCAACACTGTGTTATTTCCTCCAATAATCCCTGCTGTCTGTCCTGAATTAATCCATTTTATCCCAACACTGTGTTATTTCCTCCAATAATCCCTGCTGTCTGTCCTGAATTAATCCATTTTATCCCCACACTGTGTTATTTCCTCCAATAATCCCTGCTGTCTGTCCTCAATTAATCCATTTTATCCCTACACTGTGTTATTTCCTCCAATAATCCCTGCTGTCTGTGCTGAATTAATCCATTTCATCCCTACACTGTGTTATTCCCTCCAATAATCCCTGCTGTCTGTCCAGAATTAATCCATTTTATCCCGACACTGTGTTATTTCCTCCAATATTCCCTGCTGTCTGTCCTGAATTAATCCATTTTATCCCTACACTGTGTTATTCCCTCCAATAATCCCTGCTGTCTGTCCTGAATTAATCCATTTTATCCCTGCACTGTGTTATTTCCTCCAATATTCCCTGCTGTCTGTCCTGAATTAATCCATTTTATCCCTACACTGTGTTATTCCCTCCAATAATCCCTGCTGTCTGTCCTGAATTAATCCATTTTATCCCTACACTGTGTTATTTCCTCCAATAATCCCTGCTGTCTGTCCTGAATTAATCCATTTTATCCCTGCACTGTGTTATTTCCTCCAATATTCCCTGCTGTCTGTCCTGAATTAATCCATTTTATCCCTACACTGTGTTATTCCCTCCAATAATCCCTGCTGTCTGTCCTGAATTAATCCATTTTATCCCTACACTGTGTTATTTCCTCCAATATTCCCTGCTGTCTGTCCTGAATTAATCCATTTTATCCCTACACTGTGTTATTTCCTCCAATAATCCCTGCTGTCTGTCCTGAATTAATCCATTTTATCCCTACACTGTGTTATTCCCTCCAATAATCCCTGCTGTCTGTCCTGAATTAATCCATTTTATCCCTACACTGTGTTATTTCCTCCAATAATCCCTGCTGTCTGTCCTGAATTAATCCATTTTATCCCTACACTGTGTTATTCCCTCCAATATTCCCTGCTGTCTGTCCTGAATTAATCCATTTTATCCCTACACTGTGTTATTCCCTCCAATAATCCCTGCTGTCTGTCCTGAATTAATCCATTTTATCCCTACACTGTGTTATTTCCTCCAATATTCCCTGCTGTCTGTCCTGAATTAATCCATTTTATCCCTACACTGTGTTATTCCCTCCAATATTCCCTGCTGTCTGTCCTGAATTAATCCATTTTATCCCTACACTGTGTTATTCCCTCCAATAATCCCTGCTGTTTGTCCTGAATTAATCCATTTTATCCCTACACTGTGTTATTCCCTCCAATATTCCCTGCTGTCTGTCCTGAATTAATCCATTTTATCCCTACACTGTGTTATTCCCTCCAATAATCCCTGCTGTCTGTCCTGAATTAATCCATTTTATCCCTACACTGTGTTATTCCCTCCAATAATCCCTGCTGTCTGTCCTGAATTAATCCATTTTATCCCTACACTGTGTTATTCCCTCCAATATTCCCTGCTGTCTGTCCTGAATTAATCCATTTTATCCCTACACTGTGTTATTCCCTCCAATAATCCCTGCTGTCTGTCCTGAATTAATCCATTTTATCCCTACACTGTGTTATTCCCTCCAATAATCCCTGCTGTCTGTCCTGAATTAATCCATTTTATCCCCACACTCTGTTATTCCCTCCAATAATCCCTGCTGTCTGTCCTGAATTAATCCATTTTATCCCTACACTGTGTTATTTCCTCCAATATTCCCTGCTGTCTGTCCTGAATTAATCCATTTTATCCCTACACTGTGTTATTCCCTCCAATATTCCCTGCTGTCTGCCCTGAATTAATCCATTTTATCCCTACACTGTGTTATTCCCTCCAATAATCCCTGCTGTCTGTCCTGAATTAATCCATTTTATCCCTACACTGTGTTATTCCCTCCAATATTCCCTGCTGTCTGTCCTGAATTAATCCATTTTATCCCTACACTGTGTTATTTCCTCCAATATTCCCTGCTGTCTGTCCTGAATTAATCCATTTTATCCCTACACTGTGTTATTCCCTCCAATATTCCCTGCTGTCTGTCCTGAATTAATCCATTTTATCCCTACACTGTGTTATTCCCTCCAATAATCCCTGCTGTCTGTCCTGAATTAATCCATTTTATCCCTACACTGTGTTATTCCCTCCAATATTCCCTGCAGTCTGTCCTGAATTAATCCATTTTATCCCTACACTGTGTTATTCCCTCCAATATTCCCTGCTGTCTGTCCTGAATTAATCCATTTTATCCCTACACTGTGTTATTCCCTCCAATAATCCCTGCTGTCTGTCCTGAATTAATCCATTTTATCCCTACACTGTGTTATTTCCTCCAATAATACCTGCTGTCTGTCCTGAATTAATCCATTTTATCCCTACACTGTGTTATTCCCTCCAATATTCCCTGCTGTCTGTCCTGAATTAATCCATTTTATCCCTACACTGTGTTATTCCCTCCAATAATCCCTGCTGTCTGTCCTGAATTAATCCATTTTATCCCTACACTGGGTTATTTCCTCCAATAATCCCTGCTGTCTGTCCTGAATTAATCCATTTTATCCCTACACTGTGTTATTCCCTCCAATATTCCCTGCTGTCTGTCCTGAATTAATCCATTTTATCCCTACACTGGGTTATTTCCTCCAATAATCCCTGCTGTCTGTCCTGAATTAATCCATTTTATCCCTACACTGTGTTATTCCCTCCAATATTCCCTGCTGTCTGTCCTGAATTAATCCATTTTATCCCTACACTGTGTTATTTCCTCCAATAATCCCTGCTGTCTGTCCTGAATTAATCCATTTTATCCCTACACTGGGTTATTTCCTCCAATAATCCCTGCTGTCTGTCCTGAATTAATCCATTTTATCCCTACACTGTGTTATTCCCTCCAATATTCCCTGCTGTCTGTCCTGAATTAATCCATTTTATCCCTACACTGGGTTATTTCCTCCAATAATCCCTGCTGTCTGTCCTGAATTAATCCATTTTATCCCTACACTGTGTTATTTCCTCCAATAATCCCTGCTGTCTGTCCTGAATTAATCCATTTTATCCCTACACTGTGTTATTCCCTCCAATAATCCCTGCTGTCTCTCCTGAATTAATCCATTTTATCCCTACACTGTGTTATTCCCTCCAATATTCCCTGCTGTCTGTCCTGAATTAATCCATTTTATCCCTACACTGTGTTATTCCCTCCAATATTCCCTGCTGTCTGTCCTGAATTAATCCATTTTATCCCTACACTGTGTTATTCCCTCCAATATTCCCTGCTGTCTGTCCTGAATTAATCCATTTTATCCCGACACTGTGTTATTCCCTCCAATATTCCCTGCTGTCTGTCCTGAATTAATCCATTTTATCCCTACACTGTGTTATTCCCTCCAATATTCCCTGCTGTCTGTCCTGAATTAATCCATTTTATCCCTACACTGTGTTATTCCCTCCAATATTCCCTGCTGTCTGTCCTGAATTAATCCATTTTATCCCTACACTGTGTTATTCCCTCCAATATTCCCTGCTGTCTGTCCTGAATTAATCCATTTTATCCCTACACTGTGTTATTCCCTCCAATATTCCCTGCTGTCTGTCCTGAATTAATCCATTTTATCCCTACACTGTGTTATTCCCTCCAATATTCCCTGCTGTCTGTCCTGAATTAATCCATTTTATCCCTACACTGTGTTATTTCCTCCAATATTCCCTGCT
This sequence comes from Heptranchias perlo, assembly GCF_035084215.1. NCBI lineage: Eukaryota > Metazoa > Chordata > Chondrichthyes > Hexanchiformes > Hexanchidae > Heptranchias > Heptranchias perlo. The sequence goes on along the minus strand of NW_027140033.1, from coordinate 46,990 downwards.
GTCTGTCCTGAATTAATCCATTTTATCCCTACACTGTGTTATTCCCTCCAATATTCCCTGCTGTCTGTCCTGAATTAATCCATTTTATCCCTACACTGTGTTATTCCCTCCAATATTCCCTGCTGTCTGTCCTGAATTAATCCATTTTATCCCTACACTGTGTTATTCCCTCCAATATTCCCTGCTGTCTGTCCTGAATTAATCCATTTTATCCCTACACTGTGTTATTTCCTCCAATATTCCCTGCTGTCTGTCCTGAATTAATCCATTTTATCCCTACACTGTGTTATTCCCTCCAATATTCCCTGCTGTCTGTCCTGAATTAATCCATTTTATCCCTACACTGTGTTATTCCCTCCAATATTCCCTGCTGTCTGTCCTGAATTAATCCATTTTATCCCTACACTGTGTTATTCCCTCCAATATTCCCTGCTGTCTGTCCTGAATTAATCCATTTTATCCCTACACTGTGTTATTTCCTCCAATATTCCCTGCTGTCTGTCCTGAATTAATCCATTTTATCCCTACACTGTGTTATTCCCTCCAATATTCCCTGCTGTCTGTCCTGAATTAATCCATTTTATCCCTACACTGTGTTATTCCCTCCAATAATCCCTGCTGTCTGTCCTGAATTAATCCATTTTATCCCTACACTGTGTTATTTCCTCCAATAATCCCTGCTGTCTGTCCTGAATTAATCCCTTTTATCCCTACACTGTGTTATTCCCTCCAATATTCCCTGCTGTCTGTCCTGAATTAATCCATTTTATCCCTACACTGTGTTATTCCCTCCAATAATCCCTGCTGTCTGTCCTGAATTAATCCATTTTATCCCTACACTGTGTTATTCCCTCCAATATTCCCTGCTGTCTGTCCTGAATTAATCCATTTTATCCCTACACTGTGTTATTTCCTCCAATAATCCCTGCTGTCTGTCCTGAATTAATCCCTTTTATCCCTACACTGTGTTATTTCCTCCAATATTCCCTGCTGTCTGTCCTGAATTAATCCATTTTATCCCTACACTGTGTTATTCCCTCCAATATTCCCTGCTGTCTGTCCTGAATTAATCCATTTTATCCCTACACTGTGTTATTCCCTCCAATATTCCCTGCTGTCTGTCCTGAATTAATCCATTTTATCCCTACACTGTGTTATTCCCTCCAATATTCCCTGCTGTCTGTCCTGAATTAATCCATTTTATCCCTACACTGTGTTATTCCCTCCAATAATCCCTGCTGTCTGTCCTGAATTAATCCATTTTATCCCTACACTGTGTTATTCCCTCCAATATTCCCTGCTGTCTGTCCTGAATTAATCCATTTTATCCCTACACTGTGTTATTCCCTCCAATATTCCCTGCTGTCTGTCCTGAATTAATCCATTTTATCCCTACACTGTGTTATTCCCTCCAATATTCCCTCCTCTTTGTCCTTTATTCAAGTCCAGTTTTTTCCCTCGAGTTTGACATCAATCAGGTTTAAAATTGATGCAGAGTTTCAGCCAATGAGGGAGATCCGGGCTCAGCCCCGCCCACTCGGTGCCGCAAGTCCCGCCCCTCACCCACTCCCATTGGTTGGAGGACCATCCGCCCGCTCGGTCCTCCAGCCCCTCTCCGCTCTTCCTATTGGTCCGGAGCTCCCGTCAATCACCCGGGCAGTGTGAGCTGAGCATGCGCGGCGGGCGGGGAGTGAGGCTGAGATCGTGTCGGCAACAGGTGAGAGATGGGCGGGGGGAGCGGGTTAATAAACCCCGGGGGAGGGGGCGGGGGCTTCACAAACCCCGAGTGCGGCCCCGGGCCCGAATATCAAACAGTGAACATTCTCCTCTCTCTCTCTACACTCCGGGGGCTCCGGTTTGGATCAGACCCGAAACTCAACACACGGCCCGCGGCCTCCGAGCATGCGCAGTGTCAGCGTCAAACCTCGTGACTCATCGAATCAGGGAGCGTCTGTAAATGAAGAAGAAAAGTGATCGGTCAGGGAGCGTCTGTAAATGATGTAGAAACGGTGATCGGTCAGGGAGCGTCTGTAAATGTAGGAGAAATGGTGATCGGTCAGGGAGCGTCTGTAAATGAAGGAGAAATGGTGATCGGTCAGGGAGCGTCTGTAAATGAAGGAGAAATGGTGATCGGTCAGGGAGCGTCTGTAAATGAAGGAGAAATGGTGATCGGTCAGGGAGCGTCTGTAAATGAAGGAGAAATGGTGATCTCCATATCTTCAGTCATCCAGGGAGCTCCAGCTTTGGATGCTGTTCCTTTCCTCCTCGTGGGAATCTGTCTACTCTGTACCCAAACCCACTCCTCCTTGAAGGCCTCCCACTGTTCAATTACTGTTCTGCCTGCCAATTTTTGATTCCAATCCACACGGACAAGATCCCTTTTTAACTCATGAAATTAGCCCTCATCCAGTTAAGAATTTTCACATTTGACTGTCCCCTGTCCTTTTCCATAACTATTCTAAACCTAATGAAATTATGATCACTGCTGCCCCACTGAAACATGCTCCACCTGCCCCACTTCATTCTCCACACCGAGCCCACTGCTGTACTCACTCTCTCTCTCTCACACTGTCTCTCTCTCACACTCACTCTCACACTCACTCTCACACCCTTTCACTCACGGTTTGGGGCCACTGAAAGATGATGCGATGGGGTTGGATTTCAGCACAGGGAGGAGGGAGAGTGTGTGGGACAGGGGATTTTCAGCTTTGAGGAATGAGAGAGGAAATAATGTTCCATAGAAAGTAGAGTTATCTGATCTGAATTTCCATCCTGTACTTCCAGTGATAACTTTTATGAACTCCTATTACAGGGGAGGATTCACAGAGGGAAACTCAAACCAAAGATCACGTCAAGATCTGACAGAGTCACTCGATTCATCAGGACCTGAATATCGTCGGCCTTTGAATGTGGAAGGAGAAATGTTTGTCTGTTCTATCTGTGGGAGAAGATTTCAAACATCAGTGTGAGTGGGAAAGCACCGAGACACACACACCCGAGTGAGAGTGTTCCAGTGCACTGACTGTGGAAAGAGCTTTAACCAGTTCCACAGCCAGAAAAAACACCGCACCATTCACAGTGGGGAGAAACCGTACACGTGTTCTGTGTGTGGACGAGGCTTCAACTGATCGTCCAACCTGGAGAGACACAAGGACACCCGGACCACGGCGAAACCGTGGAAATGTGGGGTCTGTGGGAAGGGATTCAATTACCCTTCAGAGCTGGAAACTCATCAACGCTGTCACACTGGGGGAGGCCATTCACCTGCTCCGTGTGTGGGAAGGGATTCACTCAGTCATCACACGTGCTGAGACACCAGCGAGTTCACGAAATGAGCAGGTCCAACGAGCCGGTCTGTAACACAGGCCAATGACTCAGTGCAGCTCGTTACCCAGTCACTGGGCTCCGTTGTAGCCTCTCCTGTCAGTAACACACAAAGAGAAATTGTAAATCTGAAACAGAAAGAGATAATGTATAACACTTCATATCAACCACCAGTTTTTCCCTCTTTCCAGCTTTTAAAACAATCTGTTTCACAGTTTGTCAAACCCGAAACAGCCTCTGGGATTTGCTGATTGAGAATTTCAGTGGAAATTGGGACCGTCATTAAGTATCGGAACAAAAATACCCGCTGAGGTTTCGGGATTGTTACTGGTTTATTTATATCAGTGAGTGACCAATTTTAAACCAGGTGAGGGTCTAAACCTAAGGTAAGAGCCTGGGATCGACAAGAGATTCTTCAATGTATCAAGTGAAATTACACTGATTCCACCAACACTGGACATCACATCCCTCAAACATTGTTACCTGTTACTGTATAAAACTGGTGAGGGTGGAAATGGGAAATAACTGCAAAAAACTTCATTGTATCAAAGTTACTTCTGATCATTATTATTATACAAACATTCTACAGCCGGTCCCTAAAAAAGGACCCAATATCAAACCAGTCCCCAGTCCTTGGGCCTGTGCCGATGTTGTGATTTGCACCCGCTTCTGACTGACTTGGTATCAGACGCACTCCCGTCAACAGTAAACGGATGGAGCCGGATCCATAAGAGAAAAATGAGGACCGACCTCCACGGTTCTCCCAGAATGCGGGAGGCGGAGTAACAGCAGCAGACAGAGAGATCTCTCTAAACCAGCCGCTGCCGCCGGAGAGAAGCGAGTCCCGTTCCGAGCCGTGTCTGTCAGGCGCCCGCTGACCCTCTCTTCACTGAAGGGGACCGATTCAGCACCAACTCACACACCCACCATTGGATCATTGAATCACCTTCAACACCTGAATTACATCACCACTTAATCCTCTAAACACGAGGAAATACAAACCTTGTCCACGCAACTTGCCCTCATAATGTTACCATTTTAGCCCCGGTATCATTCTGGTCTTTCTGCGCTGCACCTCCTGCAAGGCCAATATATCCTTCCTGAGGTCTGGTGCCCAGGACTGAATGCCGTACTCTAAATGTGGCCTTCGCAGAGTTTATAGAATTCTAACATAACTTCCACCCTTTTGAATTCCAGTTCCCTTGAGATAAAGGCCGACATTCCATTAGCCATTTTAATTATTTTTTGCACCTGTCTGCCAACTCTTCCTGATTTCCCGAAGCATCTCTGCTCACCCACAGTTCCTGGCTTCTCACCATTTCGAAAATACTCTGATTTATCTTGCTTCGGGCCAAAGTAGATGGCCTCACACTTCCCCAGATTGAAACTTTGAACAGTCTGGGGCTCTTTTGTATAGAAAAGAGAAGGCTGAGGGTGACCTGATACAGGACTTTAAGATTATGCAAGGGTTTGATAGGTCAGATGTAGATAAGGTGTTTGTACTTTTGGGAGTGGGGACGTCAGAACTTAGGGCCATGAATATAATAGTCATCAATAAATCCAATCTGGCATTCAAGAGAAACATATTTATCCAGAGAGTCGTTAGAATGTGCAGCTCGCTCCCACACGGAGTAGTTGAGGCGAATATCATGGATGCATTTACGGTGAAGTGAGATAAACACATGGAGGAGAAAGGAATATTCGGGTTTGCTCATCGGGTTAGATGAAGAGGGGTTGGAGGAGGCTCGTCTGCAGCATAAACACCGGTATAGTCTAGTTGGGCCGAATTGCCTGTTTCTGTGATGTACATTCGATGTAATTCTATGTAAGCTCCATCTGACACAGTTTTACCAACTCACTGAATCTATCAATTTCCTTTTACAACTTTATGCTCCCATCTACACTACTCACTGTGCCTCCTAACTTGGTGTCATCAACAAACCTGGATATACCGCTCTCTGTTCCTTTATCTGCCTCATTTATACAGATCCCTGGGGGACACCACTAATCACATCCTGTCAATTTGAGTACATACCCATTAACCCGACTCTCTGTCTCCTACCTCCAAACCAACTCCCTCCCAATGTCAATGGGTCGCTTTGAATTCCACATGTCAACAGAAATGAGAACAGTCTCTGATGTTAAACCTTAACGAATGCCTCTGGAAGTCAATATACACATAACCCCCATAGACACTCCGTTATGTACCACGTTAGTTACATCTTCAAAAAGTTCAACTATTTTCGTTAGACTTGACTTACACTTTACAAATCCATGCTGACTCTCTCTGATCAATTCATGTTTATCCAAGTGCTCAGTCATTCTTTCCCCAATAACAGATTCTGGTAACTTCCCCACAACAGACATCAGACTAATAGGTCTATAATTTCCTGCTTTATCTCTCCTACCCTTCCTATATAATGGAATGATATTTGAAATTTTTTGAATCCATGGAACAATTCCTGAATCAAGAGAGTTTTGAACGATCATGACTAAAGCATGTACAATTTCCTCACCTATTCCCCTTCGTCCCCTGGGATGGTAAACATCAGGTCCTGGAGATTTGTCTATCTTTAGTCTAATTATTTTCTCCATTACCATTATTTTACTTGCACTGAATCCCCTTGATTTATTTTCAGTTTTCCTCGTGTCTCTGGTTTATTATCCTCATGCTTTTCTGTGAGTATTTAGCAAGTCTGCCATTTCCTGATTTTCAATTACAATATCACTTCCATCTGTCTTTAAGGGCCCACATTACTCTTCGTCACCCTTCTTTCTCTTAATGTACGTGTAAAAACCTTGAAAGTTGTCCTTAATTTCACTCACAAGTTTTTCTCGTTTTCCCTCTTTGCACGTTTTACGATTTTTTTTTAGTTTCAGCACCACAATAAACAACACTTCACTGTGAAATTTGCTAAATTAGTTCTTCAGTGTCAGAGCGAGAATTGTCCATCCCGAATTTATTTAAAGTAACAAACACAAGCACAAATATTCATTCGTGTATCAAAGCACTGATGGACACAGAAAGATAAACACAGCCTGAAACGCAGTCAGTATCGGGATTCACAGGGAAATGGGAAAGCGAAAGAGACAAAGATCAAACAGTCTGAACCCACAACAGAATGTGACGTGTAGCTGATAGATATTAATGAGAGGAGGTGGGAAATGCTACCATGACTTGGCTCTGTGGCTCAGTTGGTTAAAGCACCTGTCTGGTAAACAGGAGATCCTGTGTTCAACTCCCAGCGGTGCCTTTGTGTAATTCATGGTGTTTAGTGAATTTGAGAAGCACACAGTGCTGTGTTTTGTTCAGGATCCAACACGGAACTGATCAGGAGGTCTTTTCAAAAATGCCTTTTCATCAGACAGACAGCCCTCTCATGGAATGTGTCCGTGATATGTTCTTGTTTCTGGGCTCGTTGAGGTCGGGGTATAATTCTTGATTCGATGTTTCATACCCTGGAGAAACCCTAATTTAGCCCTGGACTTTGGATCTTGATCTGCGGTTCAAAGTTTTGCGAAGAGGGAAAAGGAGTCCCCAAATCACTCCACCTGAATCTCAAGCGCTTTTGAAAGAAATTCAGTTCAAACAATCAGGACTTTAAAGGCACCTCAATGACCTGCACTTTCATTGAACGAGCTTTGCTTCCAATTACATTCAACCTTGAAACCGCTCTGGGTTTTCCCCTCACTGAAGCAGAGTGTGGCCGTTCTGTATCTGTGAGCATGTCGGTGACGAGGTTCGCTTTGATGTTGGTCGCTTTCAATTTTTAAGATCTCGCCAAGCTCAGGGAAAAGAAACCGCGAATCGAATTGTCCCTGTAAGTGATGAATTGAAGGGATTGGTGCTCCAAGCAGATCTGGAAAATGCGCAGTGCGGTCGCTCAGGAATTCCAAATCCACCCTCTCGCCACTCCCCCCGTCTCAGTCTTTCCATCTTTACCCTTCACTGCCGGTGTTCCAGGTTCGATCATCCGTGGCCGTTCAACGAAGCCTGAGAAGTCCATGAGGGAAAAACACGGACAGTCAAGAGACAGAGACAAGGTGGGATCAAAGTATAGGAAGAAATAGGATCAATGTCAAGTTCTGCGAATGGGCAGAACTTAAGATGGAGCTTGGGAGAGATTCCTTCACGTGTCTTGCAATTTTGCAAGAGACCATTGGGCTCCGAATTAAAAGCATGAGCCGCGCTGGAGAGTCTCTCTGAGAGAGGGAATGCGGTTCGTCAACTCCAGTTCATCGTTATTTGAGCAGTAAACATAACTTTAAGAAGTAGCGCTGCGAACAGGATTCGAACGTACGCAGGAAAACCCCAGGGGATTTCGAGTCCAACGCCTTAACCACTCGGCCATCGCAGCTACAAACATCTGTTATGCACGGCTGTAAATCAGAATGTGTAGGTTTATCACAAGCGATCTGTGATACAATGTTCTCTCCGACAGGTGAAAGGCCCTGATCCCTGGTCTGTGCTGATTCTCTGATAGTTTACTGGGTAAAGGCCCTGATCCCTGGTCTGTGCTGACTCTCTGATAGTTTACTGGGTAAAGGCCCTGATCCCTGGTCTGTGCTGACTCTCTGATGGTTTACTGGGTAAAGGCCCTGATCCCTGGTCTGTGCTGATTCTCTGATAGTTTACTGGGTAAAGGCCCTGATCCCTGGTCTGTGCTGACTCTCTGATAGTTTACTGGGTAAAGGCCCTGATCCCTGGTCTGTGCTGACTCTCTGATGGTTTACTGGGTAAAGGCCCTGATCCCTGGTCTGTGCTGATTCCCTGATAGTTTACTGGGTAAAGGCCCTGATCCCTGGTCTGTGCTGACTCTCTGATGGTTTACTGGGTCAAGGCCCTGATCCCTGGTCTGTGCTGATTCTCTGATAGTTTACTGGGTAATGGCCCTGATCCCTGGTCTGAGCTGACTCTCTGATAGTTTACTGGGTAAAGGCCCTGATCCCTGGTCTGTGCTGATTCCCTGATAGTTTAGTGGGATTCATTCTGTGTCTCTCAGTCTCTGGTACTGTGTGTGAGTGGGATTCATTCTGTATCTGTCACTCACTGATACTGTGTGTGAGTTTGGGATTCATTCTCTGTCTTGTCAGCAGTGTGTGTGAGAGTTTGTGATTCATTCTTTATAGGCAGTCTCTCATACTGTGTGTTAGTGTGGGATTCTTTCGGTATCTGTCAGTCTCTGTTTCTCCATGTGAGTGTGGGACTCATTCTTTATATACAGTCCCCAGTACTGTATGTGGGAGTTGAATTCATCCTAAATATGCAGTTACTCATACTGCATGTTAGTGTGGGATTCATACTGTACCTATCAGTCCCTGGTACTTGATGAGAGTGTGGGATTAACTCTGTGTCTGTCAGTCTCTAGTACTGTATGTGAGTTTGGGATTCCTTCTGCATCTGTGAGTGTTGGATTCATTCTGTGTCTGTGTGTCTCTGGTACTGTATCTGAATGTGAGTTTCATTCTGTATCTGTACATAATTATTCTCTCAGATTACATTATTGCGTTCAATACTTCAGCTTTAATATCTTAATGTTTGAAGAGTTTTACTCCTTATTTAATTTGTAAATATGGACGAACTTTAGGATTTAATGTTGGAGGTTTTAATCAGATAATTTGTGTGCTTTTTGGACCACTATTAAATCTGTATCTCTGTGAGTACGATTGTGGATGATAATGAATCTTTCAAACTGATAAGGTGACATTTTTGAATTGGTTTGTAATGTGTAGATCAGTCTGTAGAAATGGAATTGATACTGTATCTTTCAGTCTAATATTGTATGAGATTTTTGGACTGGTATATAATGTGTATCTCAGTCTGCACTAATAGAATTGATACTCTATCTTTAAATTTCATTCAACGAGTGCATTCTGAACAGGTATCTAATTTGTTTCTCAGGTTTACTATCTTTCAGTATTTCTCAATCGATACTGTACGTGAGGTTTGGATTTGTTTGCAATTTGTAGCAAATGGTTCACTTTTCAAATGGATATTTCATGTATTAAAGTCATGTGTGAGAGAGTTCTGGGATAGTATTCAATTGGAATCTCAGGTACATTATTGGGATTCATTCTGTCCCTTTCAATCGGATACCATGTGTGATTTCTCTCTGGTATTTAATTCGCAGCTATGTTGCCCTATTGTGAGATTGACACAGTGCCTTTCAATCTGAGAGTGTGATTTTGGACTGGGATTTTTGTATCTGCCTGTCAGCGGGACAGAGTTCGGGGCAAATGGAAGTGTCTGCCTGACCCGCTCTGTTTGACTGTTGGATTGAAAGTGTGTCTCTGGAACTTGGGATCAGTGTGGGACTGACGACTTCTACTGTCTGAGACTGGAACTGATGACCTGTCTGTGTCTCTGTGCTCTGTGGGTGATAATGTACCTCCTGTGTGTGAGAAGGAGCTGGCTGCACTCCTCCTTGTGCCTCGGGTGGAGGAAACATCACATTCATTCTGGATCATTCAAGGATTCGCCTGTGGAAAGAAAATGATCTCTTGTAACTCAAGAAACGGTGAGGTTGAAAATGGAAAAGTGATCAGTTTAATATCTCTGCTAATGATCATTTTGAATATCCACAAATGAAAACCAGTGATACAAACAGTGTCAGTGTCTGACTCCACTGCAGCACTCAGCTTCTGCACACCAGGTGTGTTGGGCTGTTTTACAACAATTTCGTGACATCCAGACACAACCCAACCCCTGCACTGATCCATGAATGGGACTACCCGATGGGGCAGGGACCTTTGTCCAGGTCAGGTTTCTCATCCCCTCTCCCATGGGACTAACCGTTCAACCGAAAATAAACAGCCGCTGTTTAAATTGTGTCCTTCACACTTCTCACCTGATGCCTGCAATAGATGCTCTTTGTATAACTCCCCACATCCTTACTGTCCGGCTCTGTTTCCACTCTTCACTGTCCAATAACAATAAACAGGGTGAGACTGGAACTAAACCAGGGCCATTCACTCCTGGTTTGGGGAGTGAAAGCAGCAATGGTTTTAATAGCAGGTTCTTCCCATTCTCTCTCCCTTCCCCTGGACACACCCTGTCCACACACAGCCCGAGAATTTCCTCTCCCTTCCCCCCCTCTCACTCCATGTTCCGGGACCAGTTCCTGATCCACTCCGCCTCTTACAAACAGCCCCCGGACTCCCCCTGCCCTTCCCCCAGACTCAATGCCGATCTCTGAGCCCATCTGCGGACACGGTCCCGGAGCGATGAGCTGCTGTAACGAGGCTGCTCTTTGCTCCCTTCCCCCGGGGGCCGTGATCTCTCCATTCCCGCCTGTCTGAGCAAAGGAAGTGGGTCTGGGGGAAAGGTCAGAGGGAATGGGCTCCACAGGCAGTGCAGGAACAGGCACCAGAATGGGAAACAGATGGGATTCCACCAGTGCCTAACGCTGGAATCCAGACTGACTTTACAATCTCCAACTATTAAACTCGAGGTTTCCATCCCTGCTGTTTCTCTCGGGCTCTTTTGATGGGAAAGAGTCTTTCAGAGATAAAGTGAGCGGCTGTGGAATGAGCCAATGGGTTCTGTTCATTCTTGGCTCCCTTACTGATAAAGTAACGTTTGACTCCGAAACTGGAGGGAGGATTCCTCAAACCAATCCTGGAGAAACGGGGGAGGAAAGTGGGAGTCGGTGTATTTGCTGGGACCGTGTAGGATTAATATCAGGCAGCAACAGTCCCAGTTTATTTCAATCGGAGTGAAACTCTCGGTCACTGAGAGTAATACAGAACGGCCCTGAGCTGCAAGATTGCAGAGGGGACAACATGCAAGAGAGGGTTAAATGTGTGACACTGTCCCTGAGAGTGGGATTAATAATGTGTCTGTCTCTGAAATAATATCAGTGAGAGATGAGACTGCATCTTCTGTCTCTCCACCTTGGAATAGAAATTGGAATGGAATATTTTCCAATTTGTTACTGGGTGAAAACGGGACATTACAGGTCAGTTTCTCTCTCTCTCTTTACTGTTATTGAGCTTGAGACAGACACACTGATAGGAAGCGTAATGCTGATACTGTGCCTGTCTGGATCTCTCTCTCGCGCTGTACATGAAGGTGGGATACTGTTTGTTGAGTGTGAAACGGACACACTGATGGGAAGTGTGAGACTGATACTGTTTCTGTGTGCGTGTCTCTGTCTGTCTGTTTATCTGTCTTTCTCTCTCTCTAGCACTGTAAATGAAAGCGGGATACTGTTACTGAGCGTAAAATGGACACCCTGTTGGAAGGTAAAGACTGATTCTGTGTCTGTGAACAGACCTCCGGTGCAGTTGGTGAGACGGTCACTGTCCCTTCTATTATGTATGAGACGGATTAACGGTGCATTTATCAGTCTCCAGTCCAGTATGCAAAGGAGGAGAGAAACAGCCTGTAACTGTCTGACACTGGACTGTCTGTGAGAGTTGAATTTATTCAGTAACGAGCCGTCTCTGGGTGTTGAGAATGGGACGGATAGGACACCAGTTAATATTGTCTGTCAGTCAGTTTAGGAGGAGAGAGAAACACAGAGAGACTGGAGGAGCCCAGAGCGGATAATTTGTAATATCGTCTTAACCGAACATATTTCAGTGTGCGAACAATATAATCATGTAAAACCAGATGTGGATTATCACAGTCACAGCTGTGATTGACTCCTGCCCCTGAATCTGGGGAGCGCCGGCCTCTGAGTGTTTAACAGTTACTGAGCGGGGAAACTACAACTTACCCCCGAGAATCCGCAGCACAGGCCGAGCGGGGAGGAAAGCCTGTCCCGGGAATTGTCAATCTGGCGAGCAGTTTGTCCTGTGAATGTGAAGATGTGAAGATTGGGTCAGAGAGAGTGTGTTAAAGGGGCGGGCGGGTGAGATTAATGTCACTGTGTTTGTGTGGCCGGACTCATCGCCGGATTTCCAAGCCCATTTTGAGTAAAATAATAAAAAATCCCTGTCAAAGGATCGCCCTCCTCCCCTGCCGAGCTCCGAAATGGAAATTTAAGGTAGAGTTTTCGTAAAATTGAAGATTTCAGCCGAAAAACGGAGATCATGTCAGCGATCGGGTGAGAGAGCGCGATCAGAGCAGCAATGAAACGGGTTAAAATCGAAACTGGTGCTTTCAATTCCGGTGAAAGTTTTTCGACAGCAAACATTCCGGTGTTAGAGATGGGAAGGGGCTGGTCTGGGAATCTGGAGTGCCCGATTTGAATTGGAATCGGGAGTTTAAGAGGAGAGAGAAACACAGAGAGGCTGGAGGGGCCGGGAGCTGACAGCAGGGTGTTCCGCCCAGTCCGCTCTGTGCCTTTAAGTTGCTCTGTGCCGCCGCCTCTCGTTTCATTTCTGACCCAGCTCTGACTGTCAGTGAGATTTTCCACAGAGTCCCGGAGATGACAGATACTGCAGCCGCCGAAACGGCACCTCCAGCCGCCGCCGCTCAAACCAATGCTCCGAAGATGAAGAAGGCGGTTCCCAGACCCAGGACAGCCCGGTCCCAAATTGAGCGAACAGATCCTCAAGATTGTGGCGGATTGCAAGGATCGCAAGGGGATCTCCCTGGCCGCGATAAAGAAGGTTCTGGCGACCAAAGGCCTGGATGTGGAGAAGCTCCGGTCCCAGATCAAATTAAGTATCAAGAGAAATGTGAAAAAAGGCTCCCTGGTGCAGATCAAGGGCACGGGCGCCTCGGGCTCCTTCAGAGTCGCTAAGAAGGAAACCCAGGGAAAAGTGGGAAAGAAGGTGAAGAAACAAGGAACCAAGAAATCTCCCGGAAAGAAACCAGCGGCAACGAAAACAGCAGCCAAGAAATTAACGGCAAAGAAAGCAGCGGCCAAGAAATCTCCCGGAAAGAAACCAGCCGCCAAGAAAAAGGCGGCGAAATCCCCAATTAAGAAGAAAGCGGCGGTGAAGAAGCCCAAGACCCCCAAGCCGGTGAAGGCGAAGGCGAAGAAGGGAGAAAAACCGAGGGCCAAGCCCAAGCCGAGGTCAGCAAAGCCCAAGAAAGCAGCGGGCAAAAAGAAGTGAAAAATCAAGTGCAACTTGTGACCATCTGAAGCCAACGGCTCTTCTCAGAGCCACCCAGGTCTCTCAGAAAAGAGCTGATCCCGGAATCAGATGATTCCTGTCCCGGGGCCGGGCTCAGGTTTCAGATAGAAATCATTTCCAATAAACCCAGGGTCCTGGAGACTCGCTGACATTCGCTACCCCAGCCCCCACTCCCACTGTCTGGAATAAAATGGAGAGAATGGGATGTCCGGGCCGGGCCTCACTGGAACTGGCGGGTGTTCGGCTCCAGTCCCAGTTCATTGTTTTCACAGATTCAGGGCGAGAGTCGGTGACAGGGGAAAACTGGCGGAGATCCGCCGCAATCACAATTCAAACCCCAACACATGAGATTCTTCAAATCAGCGGGAATAAAGTGTTTGTAAACTGCTGAACCCGTCTGGGAGGGGATGTGTGGGGAGATCGAATCGGGTCTGGGACTGAAATGGGAGGAGGCGGGTGGACTTGTTATAGAAGGGACTGTATTTAGGCAGGAATATTACTGACTGTTCATTGTAACGGGGCTTATTTAAAGGCTCCGGGTTTCTGGGAATCCTTGAATATGAAGCCCGAGTCTGTAAGGGTTTGTGCGGAGCGCTGTGTTTCGGTTCAATGATCGAGAAACGGTTTGAAATTGGCGGGAGGAGAAAGCTGGAGGTGGAGCGGGAAGATCAGAGGCCGCTCTCCGCTCTGTCCGTCACTCTGACTCTCTCCTCCCCTCTCTGTCCATCACTCTGACTCTCTCCTCCCCTCTCTGTTTAATATCTCACTCTCTCTCTCCCCTCCCCGTTTAATATCTCACTCTCTCTCCTCCCCACTCTGTTTAATATCTCACTCTCTCTCCTCCCCTCCCTGTTTAATATCTCACTCTGTCTCCACCCCTCTCTGTTTAATATCTCACTCTCTCTCCTCCCCTCCCTGTTTAATATCTCACTCTCTCTCCTCCCCTCTGTTCAATATCTCACTCTCTCTCCTCCCCTCTCTGTTTAATATCTCACTCTCTCTCCTCCCCTCCCTGTTTAATATCTCACTGTCTCTCCTCCCCTCTCTGTTTAATATCTCACTCTCTCTCCTCCCCTCTCTGTTTAATATCTCACTCTCTCTCCTCCCCTCCCTGTTTTATATCTCACTCTCTCTCCTCCCCTCTCTGTTCAATATCTCACTCTCTCTCCTCCCCTCCCTGTTTAATATCTCACTCTCTCTCCTCCCCTCTCTGTTTAATATCTCACTCTCTCTCCTCCCTTCTCTCTTTAATATCTCACTCTCTCTCCTCCCACCTCTCTTTAATATCTCACTCTCTCTCCTCCACTCGCTGTTTAATATCTCACTCTCTCTCCTCCCTTCTCTGTTTAATATCTCACTCTCTCTCCTCCCCTCCCTGTTTAATATCTCACTCTCTCTCCTCCACTCGCTGTTTAATATCTCACTCTCTCTCCTCCCCTCCCTGTTTAATATCTCACTCTCTCTCCTCCCCTCTCTGTTTAATATCTCACTCTCTCTCCTCCCCTCCCTGTTTAATATCTCACTCTCTCTCCTCCCCTCTCTGTTTAATATCTCACTCTGTCTCCTCCCCTCTCTGTTTAATATCTCACTCTCTCTCCTCCCCTCTCTGTTTAATATCTCACTCTCTCTCCTCCCCTCTCTGTTTAATATCACACTCTCTCTCCTCCCCTCTCTGTTTAATATCTCACTCTCTCCTCCCCTCTATGTTTAATATCTCACTCTCTCTCCTCCCCTCTCTGTTTAATATCTCACTCTCTCTCCTCCCCTCTCTGTTTAATATCTCACTCTGTCTCCTCCCCTCCCTGTTTAATATCTCACTCTCTCTCCTCCCCTCTCTGTTTAATATCTCACTCTCTCTCCTCCCCTCTCTGTTTAATATCTCACTCTCTCTCCTCCCCTCTCTGTTTAATATCTCACTCTCTCTCCTCCCCTCCCTGTTTAATATCTCACTCTCTCTCCTCCCCTCTCTGTTTAATATCTCACTCTCTTTCCTCCCCTCTCTGTTTAATATCTCACTCTCTTTCCTCCCCTCTCTGTTTAATATCTCACTCTCTCTCCTCCCCTCTCTGTTTAATATCTCACTCTCTCTCCTCCCCTCCCTGTTTAATATCTCACTCTCTCTCCTCCCCTCTCTGTTTAATATCTCACTCTGTCTCCTCCCCTCTCTGTTTAATATCTCACTCTCTCTCCTCCCCTCTCTGTTTAATATCTCACTCTCTCTCCTCCCCTCTCTGTTTAATATCTCACTCTCTCTCCTCCCCTCTCTGTTTAATATCTCACTCTCTCCTCCCCTCTATGTTTAATATCTCACTCTCTCTCCTCCCCTCTCTGTTTAATATCTCACTCTCTCACCTCCCCTCTCTGTTTAATATCTCACTCTCTCTCCTCCCCTCTCTGTTTAATATCTCACTCTGTCTCCTCCCCTCCCTGTTTAATATCTCACTCTCTCTCCTCCCCTCTCTGTTTAATATCTCACTCTCTCTCCTCCCCTCTCTGTTTAATATCTCACTCTCTCTCCTCCCCTCTCTGTTTAATATCTCACTCTCTCTCCTCCCCTCCCTGTTTAATATCTCACTCTGTCTCCTCCCCTCCCTGTTTAATATCTCACTCTCTCTCCTCCCCTCTCTGTTTAGTATCTCACTCTCTCTCCTCCCCTCTCTGTTTCATATCTCACTCTCTCTCCTCCCCTCTCTGTTTAATATCTCACTCTCTCTCCTCCCCTCCCTGTTTAATATCTCACTCTCTCTCCTCCCCTCTCTGTTTAATATCTCACTCTCTTTCCTCCCCTCTCTGTTTAATATCTCACTCTCTTTCCTACCCTCTCTGTTTAATATCTCACTCTCTCTCCTCCCCTCTCTGTTTAATATCTCACTCTCTCTCCTCCCCTCTCTGTTTAATATCTCACTCTCTTTCCTCCCCTCTCTGTTTAATATCTCACTCTCTCTCCTCCCCTCTCTGTTTAATATCTCACTCTGTCTCCTCCCCTCTCTGTTTAATATCTCACTCTCTCTCCTCCCCTCTCTGTTTAATATCTCACTCTCTTTCCTCCCCTCTCTGTTTAATATCTCACTCTCTTTCCTCCCCTCTCTGTTTAATATCTCACTCTCTCTCCTCCCCTCTCTGTTTAATATCTCACTCTCTCTCCTCCCCTCTCTGTTTAATATATCACTCTCTTTCCTCCCCTCTCTGTTTAATATCTCACTCTCTCTCCTCCCCTCTCTGTTTAATATCTCACTCTGTCTCCTCCCCTCTCTGTTTAATATCTCACTCTCTCTCCTCCCCTCTCTGTTTAATATCTCACTCTCTCTCCTCCCCTCTCTGTTTAATATCTCACTCTCTCTCCTCCCCTCTCTGTTTAATATCTCACTCTCTCTCCTCCCCTCTCTGTTTAATATCTCACTCTCTCTCCTCCCCTCCCTGTTTAATATCTCACTCTCTCTCCTCCCCTCTCTGTTTAATATCTCACTCTCTCTCCTCCCCTCTCTGTTTAATATCTCACTCTCTCTCCTCCCCTCCCTGTTTAATATCTCACTCTCTCTCCTACCCTATCTGTTTTATATCTCACTCTCTCTCCTCCCCTCTCTGTTTAATATCTCACTCTCTTTCCTCCCCTCTCTGTTTAATATCTCACTCTCTCTCCTCCCCTCTCTGTTTAATATCTCACTCTCTCTCCTCCCCTCTCTGTTTAATATCTCACTCTGTCTCCTCCCCTCTCTGTTTAATATCTCACTCTCTCTCCTCCCCTCCCTGTTTAATATCTCACTCTCTCTCCTCCCCTCTCTGTTTAATATCTCACTCTCTCTCCTCCCCTCTCTGTTTAATATCTCACTCTCTCTCCTCCCCTCTCTGTTTAATATCTCACTCTCTCTCCTCCCCTCTCTGTTTAATATCTCACTCTGTCTCCTCCCCTCTCTGTTTAATATCTCACTCTCTCTCCTCCCCTCCCTGTTTAATATCTCACTCTCTCTCCTCCCCTCTCTGTTTAATATCTCACTCTCTCTCCTCCCCTCCCTTTTTAATATCTCACTCTCTCTCCTCCCCTCCCTGTTTAATAAGTCACTCTGACTCTCTCCTCCCCTCCCTGTTTAATATCTCACTCTCTCTCCTCCCCTCTCTGTTTAATATCTCTCTCTCTCCTCCTCTCTCTGTTTAATATCTCACTCTCTCTCCTACCCTCTCTGTTTTATATCTCACTCTCTCTCCTCCCCTCTCTGTTTAATATCTCACTCTCTCTCCTCCCCTCTCTGTTTAATATCTCACTCTCTCTCCTGCCCTCTCTGTTTAATATCTCTCTCTCCTCCTCTCCCTGTTCAATATCTCACTCTCTCTCCTCCCCCCTCTCTTTAATATCTCACTCTCTCTCCGCCCCTCTCCGTTTAATATCTCACTCTCTCTCCTCCCCTCTCTGTTTAATATCTCACTCTCTTTCCTCCCCTCTCTGTTTAATATCTCACTCTCTCTCCTCCCCTCTCTGGTTAATATCTCACTCTCGCTCCTCCCCTCTCTGTTTAATATCTCACTCTGTCTCCTCCCCTCTATGTTTAATATCTCACTCTCTCTCCTCCCCTCTCTTTTTAATATCTCACTCTCTCTCCTCCCCTCCCTGTTTAATATCTCACTCTCTCTCCTCCCCTCCCTGTTTAATAAGTCACTCTGACTCTCTCCTCCCCTCCCTGTTTAATATCTCACTCTCTCTCCTCCCCTCTCTGTTTAATATCTCTCTCTCTCCTCCCCTCTCTGTTTAATTTCTCACTCTCTGTCCTCCCCTCTCTGTTTAATATCTCACTCTGTCTCCTCCCCT
This sequence comes from Heptranchias perlo, assembly GCF_035084215.1. Lineage (NCBI taxonomy): Eukaryota > Metazoa > Chordata > Chondrichthyes > Hexanchiformes > Hexanchidae > Heptranchias > Heptranchias perlo. Next base: position 28,836 of record NW_027140033.1, on the reverse strand, counting down.
CTCTGTTTAATATCTCACTCTCTCTCCTACCCTATCCGTTTTATATCTCACTCTCTCTCCTCCCCTCTCTGTTTAATATCTCACTCTCTCTCCTCCCCTCTCTGTTTAATATCTCACTCTGTCTCCTCCCCTCCCTGTTTAATATCTCACTCTCTCTCCTCCCCTCTCTGTTTAATATCTCACTCTCTCTCCTCCCCTCTCTGTTTAATATCTCACTCTCTCTCCTCCCCTCCCTGTTTAATATCTCACTCTCTCCTCCCCTCTATGTTTAATATCTCACTCTGTCTCCTCCCCTCTCTGTTTAATATCTCACTCTCTCTCCTCCCCTCTCTGTTTAATATCTCACTCTCTCCTCCCCTCTATGTTTAATATCTCACTCTCTCTCCTCCCCTCTCTGTTTAATATCTCACTCTCTCTCCTCCCCTCTATGTTTAATATCTCACTCTGTCTCCTCCCCTCTCTGTTTAATATCTCACTCTCTCTACTCCCCTCCCTGTTTAATATCTCACTCTCTCCTCCCCTCTATGTTTAATATCTCACTCTGTCTCCTCCCCTCTATGTTTAATATCTCACTCTGTCTCCTCCCCTCTCTGTTTAATATCTCACTCTGCCTCCTCCCCTCTCTGTTCAATATCTCACTCTGTCTCTTCCCCTCTCTGTTTAATGTCTCACTCTCTCTCCTCCCCTCTCAGTTTAATATCTCACTGTGTCTCCTCCCCTCCCTGTTTAATATCTCACTCTTTCTCCTCCCCTCCCTGTTTAATATCTCACTCCCTCTCCTCCCCTCTCTGTTTAATATCTCACTCTCTCTCCTCCCCTCTCTGTTTAATATCTCACTCTCTCTCCTCCCCTCCCTGTTTAATATCTCACTCTCTCTCCTCCCTCTCTGTTTAATATCTCACTCTCTCTCCTCCCCTCTCTGTTCAATATCTCACTCTCTCTCCTCCCCTCAATCTCTCATCCTGTGCATGTTCCAGACAGGTCGGGTCAGGCTGCATAAAAAGGGAACCAGCATAAGTTCGTTATTCATTTAGCAGCAATCTGAGTGAAGAATCATCATGTCTGGCCGAGATAAAGGAGGCAAAGGACTGGGCAAAGGTGGAGCCAAGCGGCACCGGAAAGTGCTCCGTGATAACATCCAGGGGATCACCAAACCAGCCATCCGCCGCCTGGCTCGCTGTGGCGGTGTCAAGCGGATCTCGGGTCTGATCTACGAGGAAACCCGCGGGGTGCTGAAGGTTTTCCTGGAGAATGTGATCAGGGACGCGGTCACCTACACTGAACACGCCAAGCGCAAGACGGTCACTGCCATGGATGTGGTGTACGCTCTGAAACGGCAGGGCCGCACTCTCTATGGATTCGGCGGCTGAACAACTCGACCCCTTCTGAGCCGCCCACCGCCTCACAGAGAGAGCACTGACCTGGGAACGGGGAGAGGAAAGATCTGGGAGTGGGGAAGCAGTTTCCGATATTTAATTAGTATGGGGAGTTTCCCCAACACTCGGTACAGGGAGATCAGGAACAACGGCCGGGGTTCTCGGCCATCCCGAGAGAAGGAGCGGAATTCCCGGTTTCACGGTATAAATGAACGGGCGGGGATACAGAATCTTTCCCCAGACATTACATTCTCCGCTCAGAGTAAAATCCCTCCTCACTCCCTCTCCCGCTGTGTCCTCTCTGCTCGCTCTTTATTTCCTGCCCTCATTCAATGATCAGTTCGATGTGAAGTTTCTGTTTGAGGAGCGGTTCAGCGGGCCGGAACTGGCGGGAATTTTGAAATTGAGCCTGGACTTTACAGACAGATCAGAGAATGAAGCGGAATGTGAAACAGCCTGAGATTTGAGCTGAGGAGTGGGAAATAATGGAGATTATAAAGAGAGAGATTCTTAAATTGCTGGAGGGAAATGAGATTTTCTTCAAACTGTTTTTTGATGCTCTGAAATTGGCGGGCTTTTTGAAATTGAAGATTAATTTCAGCTCAGCCAATTGGGGCCCAAAACCTCCCGCCGGGTCGGTCTGACTGTCAGAGCTCGGTTCAAACCTGCCCATCAAATTCCCGGACTGGTCCCTCCCTGACTGGGGGTGAGACTGCAGCCATTCACAGGCCAGGGCTGGTCCCTCACAGACACTTTAAGAGGCGGCCTCAGAGCGCGCCCTTCCTATTAACAGTCTCTGTGTCTCAGGTTGTGTTGAGATCTGTTCAGAAAATGGCCAGGACCAAGCAGACAGCGCGTAAATCGACCGGAGGGAAAGCTCCTCGCAAACAGTTGGCGACCAAAGCGGCCCGGAAGAGCGCTCCAGCCACGGGCGGAGTGAAGAAGCCTCATCGCTACAGACCCGGCACTGTGGCTCTGAGGGAGATCCGCCGCTACCAGAAATCCACCGAGCTGCTCATCCGCAAACTGCCCTTCCAGCGCCTGGTGCGAGAGATCGCTCAGGACTTCAAGACAGACCTGCGCTTCCAGAGCTCGGCCGTCATGGCCCTGCAGGAGGCCAGCGAGGCTTACCTGGTGGGGCTGTTTGAGGACACCAACCTGTGCGCCATCCACGCCAAGCGAGTCACCATCATGCCCAAAGACACCCAGCTGGCCCGCCGCATCCGCGGGGAGCGCGCCTCAACCCGACCCGGCTTCAGCACCGAGAGCAACAAAGGCTCTTTTCAGAGCCACCAAATGGGCGGTGGAAAGAGCTCTGATCTCCTGGGTTGAAATGGTGGGACAGTGTCGATGAAAAATGTACTTAAACGGGAAGTTCATGAAGGGAGGGAGCGGATGGCAGGCGGGGCACGACTGGTATTTATAAACTATCCATATCATAGGCCGTTATAACACCAGAGAGAGTTCGGAGTCGAGCTGATCTGTGAGGTTTCGGGCAGGTACAGTAACAGTTAAATATCCACAAAGACCAGACCCAGGCAGACAAGGGGGACAATTCCAGACTCACCAAGAGCAGGAATTTGAAACGGACACAGTTTAATTTCCACACATCACACCCAGGATTGGAGGGAGGTGAATTCCACTCATACTGCGCAGACTGAGTCCCATCATCACATCCAGTGCCACGTTTAGACACGGAAAGTTCTGGAAACAGGTCCAGAAAGGTCTGATTTCGATCCTACTCTTTCACATCAGGTGTCTCCACCCCCAGTGTCAATCTAACTCGGACATATGGACAGGGAGAGGCTCGTGCACTTGGCAAAGTACAAGAGATGCAAGTTCCCGTTTCCAATATATGGGCAGCTTGGCTCGATTGACAGAATAAATCCCTCACTCACAGCCAATAACAGACAAATGTCATTCACTGATTCACCAATCGCTGACACAAGAATCAACACATCCGTCACCTTCTGGCGGACAAACCTGGGGAATGGAAGTCAGACCGAGTTAGTGTTGTGGGAGGATGAGACTGTAAATAACACTTACAATAATGGCCGGAACACAATCGAGTGCTTCTTGTTGCCGATGATCAAACTCACCTGGTATTTCTGGATCCCACCCGCCCAGTTTAATGAACTGATTATTTTGTGTCTCATTTCCGATACAATCTGCAAAATTCAACCGATTGGAGATTGTTGACATCTACTGTCCGGAAGCGAGATAATTTGTATTTAACAAGATATCGTTAGTTTCTAACGAATGGTTTTATTATTAAATTAAGCTCTGACTCGCTTCAGACAGTAACCAGCCCTTTCAGAGATACAGTGGGTGGCTCTGAAAAGAGCCTTTGGGTTATCAGATTAAATCTTGGCCGCTTTACTTGCTCTTGGAGCTCACATTGCTGGTTTTCTTCGGCAGCAGCACGGCCTGGATATTAGGCAGCACCCCGCCCTGAGCGATGGTCACCCGTCCCAGCAGCTTGTTGAGCTCCTCGTCGTTGCGGATGGCCAGCTGCAGGTGTCTGGGGATGATGCGGGCCTTCTCTGTCCTCCTAAACTGACTGACAGACAATATTAACTGGTGTCCTATCCGTCCCATTCTCAACACCCAGAGACGGCTGGTCACTGAATAAATTCAACTCTCACAGACAGTCCAGTGTCAGACAGTTACAGGCTGTTTCTCTCCTCCTTTACTTACAGGACTGGAGACTGATAAACGCCCCGTCAGACCGGCTCAGACATAATAGAAGGGACAGTGACCGTCTCACCAACTGCACCGGAGGTCTGTTCACAGACACAGAATCAATCTTTACCTTCCAACAGGGTGTCCATTTTACGCTCAGTCACAGTATCCCACTTCCATTTACAGCCCGAGAGAGAGAGAAAGACAGACAGACAGATAAACAGACAGACAGAGACACGCACACAGAAACAGTCTCAGTCTCACACTTCCCATCAGTATGTCCGTTTCACACTCAGGAAATAGTATCCCACCTTCATGTACAGCGAGAGAGAGAGACAGGCACAGTATCCGCCTTACGCTTCCTATCAGTGTGTCTGTCTTTCGCTCAGGAACAGTATCCCACCTTCATGAGCTGTTCAAAAGAGAGAGAGAAACTGACCTATAATGTCCTGTTTTCACCCAGTAACAAATTGGAAAATATTCCTTTCCAATTTCTATTCCAAGATGGAGTGACAGAAGATGCAGTCTCATCTCTCACTGATATTATTTCAGAGACAGACACATTATTAATCCCACTCTCAGGGACAGTGTCACACATTTAACCCTCTCTTGCATGTTGTCCCCTCTGCAATCTTGCAGCTCAGGGCCGTTCTGTATTACTCTCAGTGACCGAGAGTTTCACTCCGATTGAAATAAACTGGGACTGTTGCTGCCTGATATTAATCCTACACGGTCCCAGCAAATACACCGACTCCCACTTTCCTCCCCCGTTTCTCCAGGATTGGTTTGAGGAATCCTCCCTCCAGTTTCGGAGTCAAACGTTACTTTATCAGTAAGGGAGCCAAGAATGAACAGAACCCATTGGCTCATTCCACAGCCGCTCACTTTATCTCTGAAAGACTCTTTACCATCAAAAGACCCCGAGAGAAACAGCAGGGATGGAAACCTCGAGTTTAATAGTTGGAGATTGTAAAGTCAGTCTGGATTCCAGCGTTAGGCACTGGTGGAATCCCATCTGTTTCCCATTCTGGTGCCTGTTCCTGCACTGCCTGTGGAGCCCATTCCCTCTGACCTTTCCCCCAGACCCACTTCCTTTGCTCAGACAGGCGGGAAGAGATCACGGCCCCCGGGGGAAGGGAGCAAAGAGCAGCCTCGTTACAGCAGCTCATCGCTCCGGGACCGTGTCCGCAGATGGGCTCAGAGATCGGCATTGAGTCCGGGGGAAGGGCAGGGGGAGTCCGGGGGCTGTTTGTAAGAGGCGGAGTGGATCAGGAACTGGTCCCGGAACATGGAGTGAGAGGGGGGGAAGGGAGAGGTCATTCTCGGGCTGTGTGTGGACAGGGTGTGTCCAGGGGAAGGGAGAGAGAATGGGAAGAACCTGCTATTAAAACCATTGCTGCTTTCTCTCCCCAAACCAAGAGTGAATGGTCCTGGTTTAGTTCCAGTCTCACCCTGTTTATTGTTATTGGACAGTGAAGAGTGGAAACAGAGCCGGACAGTAAGGATGTGGGGAGTTATACAAAGAGCATCTATTGCAGGCATCAGGTGAGAAGTGTGAAGGACACAATTTAAACAGCGGCTGTTTATTTTCGGTTGAACGGTTAGTCCCATGGGAGAGGGGATTAGAAACCTGACCTGGACAAAGGTCCCTGCCCCATCGGGTAGTCCCATTCATGGATCAGTGCAGGGGTTGGGTTGTGTCTGGATGTCACTAAATTGTTGTAAAACAGCCCAACACACCTGGTGTGCAGAAGCTGAGTGCTGCAGTGGAGTCAGACACTGACACTGTTTGTATCACTGGTTTTCATTTGTGGATATTCAAAATGATTATTAACAGATATTAAACTGATAACTACCTCACATGTTCTTGAGTAACGAGAGATAATTTTCTTTCCACAGGCGAATCCTTGAATGATCCAGAATGAATGTGATGTTTCCTCCACCCAAGGCACAAGGAGGAGTGCAGCCAGCTCCTTCTCACACACAGGAGGTACATTATCACCCACCGAGCACAGAGACACAGACAGGTCATCAGTTCCACAGTCTCAGACAGTAGAAGTACTCAGTCCCACACTGATCCCAAGTTCCAGAGACACACTTTCAATCCAACATTCAAACAGAGCGGGTGAGGCAGACACTGTTCCATTTGCCCCGAACTCTGTCCCGCTGACAGGTAGATACAAAAATCCCAGTCCAAAATCACACTCTCAGATTGAAAGGCACTGTGTCAATCTCACAATCGGGCAACACAGCTACGAATTAAATACCAGAGAGAAATCACACATGGTACCCGATTGAAAGGGACAGAATGAATCCCAATAATGTACCCGAGATTCCAATTGAATACTATCCCAGAACTCTCACACACATGACTTTAATACATGAAATATCCATTCGAAAAGTGAACCATTTGCTACAAATTGCAAACAAATCCAAACCTCACGTACAGTATCGATTGAAAATTATGAAAGATAGTAAACCTGAGAAACAAATTCGATACCTGTTCAGAATGCACTCGTTGAATGAAATTTAACGATAGAGTATCAATTCTATTAGTGCAGACTGAGATACACATTATATACCAGTCCAAAAATCTCATACAATATTAGACTGAAAGATACAGTATCAATTCCATTTCTACAGACTGATCTCCACATTACAAACCAATTCAAAAATGTTCCCTTATCCGTTTGATTCATTATCATCCACAATAGTACTCACAGAGATACAGATTTAATAGCAGTCCAAAAAGCACACAAATTATCTGATTAAAACCTCCAACATTAAATCCTAAAGTGTGTCCATATTTACAAATTAAATTAGGAGTAAAACTCTTCAAACATTAAGATATTAAAGCTAAAGTATTGAACGCAATAATGTAATCTGAGAGAATAATTACGTACAGATACAGAATGAAACTCATATTCAGATACAGTACCAGAGACACACAGACACAGAATGAATCCAACACTCACAGATACAGAAGGAATCCCAAACTCACATACAGTACTAGAGACTGACAGACATAGAGTTAATCCCACACTCTCATCAAGTACCAGGGACTGATAGGTACAGTATGAATCCCACACTAACATGCAGTATGAGTAACTGCATATTTAGGATGAATTCAACTCTCACATACAGTACTGGGGACTGTATATACAGAATGAGTCCCACACTCACATGGAGAAACAGAGACTGACAGATACCAAAAGAATCCCACACTAACACACAGTATGAGAGACTGCATATAAAGAATGAATCACAAACTCTCACACACACTGCTGACAAGATACAGAATCAATCCCAAGTTCACACACAGTATCAGAGACTGACAGATACAGAATGAATCCCACACTCACACACAGTACCAGAGTTTGAGAGATACAGAATGAATCCCACACTCTCACACAGTACCAGAGACTGACAGATACAGAATGAATCCCACACTCACACACAGTACCAGAGACTGACAGATACAGAATGAATCCCACACTCACACACAGTACCAGAGATTGAGAGATACAGAATGAATCCCACACTCGCACACTGTACCAGAGAATGACAGATACAGAATGAATCCCACATTCACACACAGTACCAGAGATTGAGAGATACAGAATGAATCCCACATTCACACACAGTACCAGAGATTGAGAGATACAGAATGAATCCCACACTCACATACTGTATCAGTGAGTGACAGATACAGAATGAATCCCACACTCGCACACTGTACCAGAGACTGAGAGATACAGAATGAATCCCACTAAACTATCAGAGAATCAGCACAGACCAGGGATCAGGGCCTTTACCCAGTAAACCATCAGAGAATCAGTGTCCCATGGTGTCCCGTGCGCAATCCTGTCGGAGAAAATTCAGTGCTCCCACTGAGAATCCCTACGTGGTCAGTTTTTAGTAAAATATTAAAATGCCTACGTGGCAAAGAAGCAGAATGCAAAATGGTTAGAAAGGGTTAATTAGTTAGTAACTGAGATTGATACAAGTGGCCTGGCCCTCCTGCTGGGCCATATGTTTGCGTAGTCAGCAGGGTTGCATGGTCTTAGCAATGATAGGTCTTTGATGTGAGTCAAGGACTGGTCTGAATGTCTCCATGTTTATGGCAGATCAATATAGGGAACGAGCTTCGCCAAAGTTGAAAGACATTCCAGGTTGGGAGATAAGGAACAGAAGGAACAGGGAAGAACATTCTAAGTTGGAAAGTGAGGAAGTTATCCCCTTTGATGTCTAACAGCAGCATGATCAGCACATGGACGATTTATGATTGGCCGGAAATAATGTAACCTCGCATGGCAACCTATGCCCGGCTTATGATTGGTGTTGACCCTCGTTAAGTATGTTCCAACCCTATTCATCTGCATAAAAACGTGTGGATTTCTGTATGTTTTTGTTCTTGCTCTGCCAGCATAGAGGGACTCGATCAGGAGTCCAAATCAATGCTGCAGACTAAGAACGCTGCTATTAAAGATGTGTTGGACTTTAAAATGTATTCGACTTCAGTTATTACTGAACCAGACTGAGGGGAAAGAATCCGGATCGTCACCACCGCCGGGTGGTTCCATTCCCAATCAGGGAATTAACTTTAACACGAGTTATGAACTTAATAAATAATTACATGAAGCTAATTAAACCGTTCGTAGTTGAATGACTGTTTTAATCACCATTAATCAACCGATAACTTTCTCTTTCAGACTGAAGGAGATGCTGACGTGGTTACCGAGAGACAGTCAAAACTTTAATAAGATTTTTGTGCTTTGCATGTGATGAAATTTCATCATTTTACAGACTGCATCTTGAGAGTGGGATTAAAAACTCAGTGCAGCCGTTGTTAAATTTAACATTAACAGGCAATTGTCGCCGTTTATCACAGGAACGCCCGAACCGGTTCTCCGATGAAGATGAAAGTAACGCAACGGGGAACATCTAATCCAACACTAAAGGCATCGGGCTGTGATAAAAATCCCCACCGTTTTGCTTTTCCAAAATAAAGGGTGTGACATTTATCCTCTGAAAATAGAAACAGTCTGGTCTCACTCACTGCAGTAACCTCTCTGTCACAGCGAACCAGCTCTCTTACTGCGAGTGTGACCTCCCTTCGGGCCTTTCAGGGGTTTGTCTGTCAAGACGAATTGTGATTTCCCTGAAGCCAATGTTCCATTCCTTTATATGATTCATGTGCCTGATTTCCGACTGCAGGGTAAATGGTGAAATATCAGCCCTGCTCAGCCGGCAATGATCACGGTACATTTTCTTGCAGACAAAACACACATTGAAACCCTGGAACTTTGAGGCGATGAATCCTGAGGAAAAATATAATAAGGACTCGAACAACAAACTTTTGCGCCACCGAGACAAGCGGAAAAGCCCGATGCTAAATGTGTAATTCCATGAGCTAAACGTTGAGACTGCAGGAGCCCATATAACAGCTGTCTACTATCAGTTCACTTTTGCAAAATGAATGGTTGAAACTTGCAGGAGTGAAAATCCAACGAGCCGGTCTTCACTCTTAAACCAGCAACTGTGAAGTTAAGAGAAACGTGATGGAGAAATACTCGATTTCAGCGCGGTGTCACTGGGCCAGAGTAAAGCTCAGTTAATATGATCGCCGAGTGGTGAGAGGGTGGATTTGGAATTCCTGAGCGACCGCACTGCACATTTTCCAGATCTGCTTGGAGCACCAATCCCTTCAATTCATCACTTACAGGGACAATTCGATTCTCGGTTTCTTTTCCCTGAGCTCGGTGAGATCTTAAAAATTGAAAGCGACCAATATCAGAGCTAACCTCGTCACCGACATGCTCACAGATACAGAGCGGCCACACTCTGCTTCAGTGAGATGAAAGCCCAGAGCGGTTTCAAGGTCGAATGCAATTGAAAGCAAAGCTCGTTCAATGAAAGTGCAGGTCATTGAGGTGCCTTTAAAGTCCTGATTGTTTGAACTGAACTTCTTCCGAGACCGCGTGAGATTCAGGTGGAGTGATTTGGGGACTTCTTTTCTCTCTTTGCAAAAGTCTGAACCGCAGTTCAAGGATCAAAAGTCTAGTTCCAAATTAGGGCTTCTCCAGGGTATGAACCTCGAATCGAGAATTATACCCCGACCTTAACGAGCCCAGAAACAAGAACGTATCACGGACACATTCTATGAGAGGGCTGTCTGCATAATGAAAAGGCATTTTTGAAGAGACCTCCTGATCAGTTCCATGTTGGCTGCTGAACAAAACACAGCACTGTGTGCTTCTCAAATTCACTAAACACCATGAATTACACAAAGGCACCGCTGGGAGTTGAACCCAGAATCTCCTGTTTACTAGACAGGTGCTTTAACCAACTAAGCCACGGTGCCAATTCATGGTCCTGTTTCCCACCTCCTCTCATTAATATCTATCAGCTACACGTCACATTCTGTTGTGGGTTCAGACTGTTTGATCTTTGTCTATTTCACTTGCCCGTTTCCCTGTGAATCCCGATACTGACTGCGTTTCAAGCTGTGTTTATCTTTCTGTGTCCATCAGTGCTTTGATAGACGAATGAATATTTGTGCTTCTGTTTGTTACTTTAAATAAATTCGGGATGGACAATTCTCGCTCTGACACTGAAGAACTAATTGAGCAAATTTCACAGCGAAGTGTTGTTTATTGTGGTGCTGAAACTAAAAAAAATCGTAAGAGGAGCAAAGAGGGAAAACGAGAAAAACTTGTGAGTGAAATTAAGGACAACTTTCAAGGTTTTTACACGTATATTAAGAGAAAGAAGGGTGACTGAGAATAACGTGGGCCCTTAAAGACAGATGGAGGTGATATTGTAATTGAAAATCAGGAAATGGCAGAGTTGCTGATACTCACAGAAAAGCATGAGGATAATAAACCAGAGACACGAGGAAAACTGAAAATAAATCAAGGGGATTCAGTGTAAGTAAAATAATGGTATTGGAGAAAACAATTAGACTAAAGATAGACAAATCTCCAGGACCTGATGGTGACCATCCCAGGGGACTAAGGGGAATAGGTGAGGAAATTGTACATGCTTTAGTCATGATCGTTCAAAACTCTCTTGATTCAGGAATTGTTCCATGGATTGAAAAAATTGCCAATGTCATTCTGTTTTATATGAAGGGTAGGAGAAATAAAGCAGGAAATTATAGACCTATTAGTCTGACGTCTGTTGTGGGGAAGTTACCAGAATCTGTTATTAGGGAAAGAATGACTGAGCACTTGGATAAACATGGATTGATCAGAGAGAGTCAGCATGGATTTGTAAAGTGTAAGTCAAGTCTAACGAAACTAGTTGACCGTTTTGAAGATGTAACTAACGTGGTAAATAATGGAGTGTCTATGGGTGTTATGTGTACATTGACTTCCAGAGACATTCGTTAAGGTTTAGCATCAGAGACTGTGAACAGAAATGAGAGCACGTGGAATTTATAGCAACCCATTGACATGGGGAGGGAGTTGGTTTGGAGGTAGGAGACAGAGAGTAGGGTTAATGGGTATGTACTCAAATTGACAGGATTTGATTAGTGGTGTCCCCCAGGGATCTGTATAAATGAGGCAGATAAAGGAATAGAGAGCGGTACATCCAGGTTTGTCGACGACACCAAGTTAGGTGGTGCAGTGAGTAGTGTAGATGGGAGCATAAAGTTATAAAGGGAAATTGAGAGATTCAGTGAGTTGGTAAAACTGTGTCAGATGGAGCTTACATAGAATTACATCGAATGTACATCACAGAAACAGGCAATTCGGCCCAACTAGACTATACCGGTGTTTATGCTGCAGACGAGCCTCCTCCAACCCCTCTTCATCTAACCCGATGAGCAAACCCGAATATTCCTTTCTCCTCCATGTGTTTATCCAGCTTCACCGTAAATGCATCCATGCGATTCGCATTAACTACTCCTTGTGGGAGCGAGCTGCACATTCTAACGACTCTCTGGATAAATATGTTTCTCTTGAATGCCAGATTGGATTTATTGATGACTATTATATTCATGGCCCTAAGTTCTGACGTCCCCACTCCCAAAAGTACAAACACCTTATCTACATCTGACCTATCAAACCCTTGCATAATCTTAAAGTCCTGTATCAGGTCACCCTCAGCCTTCTCTTTTCTCTACAAAAGAGCCCCAGACTGTTCAAAGTTTCAATCTGGGGAAATGTGAGGCCATCCACTTTGGCCCTCAGCAAGATAAATCAGAGTATTTTCAAAATGGTGAGAAGCCAGGAACTGTGGGTGAGCAGAGATCCTTCGGGAAATCACGAAGAGTTGGCAGACAGGTGCAAAAAATAATTAAAATGGCTAATGGAATGTCGGCCTTTATCTCAAGGGAACTGGAATTCAAAAGGATGGAAGTTATGTTAGAATTCTATAAACTCTGCTAAGGCCACATTTAGAGTACGGCATTCAGTCCTGGGCACCAGACCTCAGGAAGGATATATTGGCCTTGCAGGAGGTGCAGCGCAGAAAGACCAGAATGATACCGGGGCTAAAATGGTAACATTATGAGGGCAAGTTGCGTGGACAAGGTTTGTATTTCCTCGTGTATAGAGGATTAAGTGGTGATGTAATTCAGGTGTTGAAGGTGATTCAATGATCCAATGGTGGGTGTGTGAGTTGGTGCTGAATCGGTCCCCTTCAGTGAAGAGAGGGTCAGCGGGCGCCTGACAGACACGGCTCGGAACGGGACTCGCTTCTCTCCGGCAGCAGCGGCTGGTTTAGAGAGATCTCTCTGTCTGCTGCTGTTACTCCGCCTCCCGCACTCTGGGAGAACTGCGGAGGTCGGTCCTCATTTTTCTCTTATGGATCCGGCTCCATCCGTTTACTGTTGACGGGAGTGCGTCTGATACCAAGTCAGTCAGAAGCGGGTGCAAATCACAACATAGGCACAGGCCCAAGGACTGGGGACTGGTTTGATATTGGGTCCTTTTTAAGGGATAGGCTCTAGAATGTTTGTATAATAATAATGATCAGAATTAACTTTGATACAATGAAGTTTTTTTCAGTTATTTCCCATTTCCACCCTCACCAGTTTTATACAGTAACAGGTAACAATGTTTGAGGGATGTGATGTCCAGTGTTGGTGGAATCAGTGTAATTTAACTTGATACATTGAAGAATCTCTTGTCTATCCCAGGCTCTTACCTTAGGTTTAGACCCTCACCTAGTTTAAAATTGGTCACTCACTGATATAAATAAACCAGTAACAACCCCGAAACCTCAGCGGGGATATTTGTTCCGATACTTAATGACGGTCCCAATTTCCACTGAAATTCTCAATCAGCAAATCCCAGAGGCTGTTTCGGGTTTGACAAACTGTGAAACAGATTGTTTTAAAAGCCGGAAAGAGGGAAAAACTGGTGGTTGATATGAAGTGTTATACATTATCTCTTTCTGTTTCAGATTTACAATTTCTCTTTGTGTCACTGACAGGAGAGGCTATAACGGAGCCCAGTGACTGGGTAACAAGCTGCACTGAGTCATTGGCCTGTGTTACAGACCGGCTCGTTGGACCTGCTCATTTCGTGAACTCGCTGGTGTCTCAGCACGTGTGATGACTGAGTGAATCCCTTCCCACACACGGAGCAGGTGAACAGTCTCTCAACCAATGGGCATGCGTTGATGTGTCAGCAGTTCATTTCTGCTTTTAAAGCTCTTCTCACAGTCACTGCATTAAAAGGTCACTCAATAGTGTGAACAAGTTAATGTTTCAGAAGGTGAGATGATCAAGTGAATCTCTTCCCACACACGGAGCAGGTGAAAAGTCTCTCCCCAGTGTGAGTGCGTCGATGTCTCAGCAGTTCGTTTCTGATTTTACATCTCTTCCCACAGTCAGAACATTTAAAGGTCTCTCAGTGTGAACTCGCTGGTGTTTCAGAAGGTTTGATGACCAAGCGAATCCCTTCCCACACACGGAGCAGGTGAACGGCCTCTCCCCAGTGTGAGTGCGTTGGTGTGTCAGCAGATTAAATTTGCTTTTAAACCTCTTCTCACAGTCAGAACATTTAAAAGGTCTCTCATTCGTGTGAACTCGCTGGTGTGTCAGGAGGTGAGATGACTGAGTGAATCCCTTCCCACACACAGAGCAGATGAACGGCCTCTCCCCAGTGTGAGTGCGTTGGTGTTTCAGCAGTTCAATTTTGCTTTTAAACCTCTTCTCACAGTCTGAACATTTAAAAGGCCTCTCCCCAGTGTGAACTCGCTGGTGTGTCAGAAGCTCAGATGAGCGAGTGAATTCCTTCCCACACACAGAGCAGATGAACGGTCTCTCCCCAGTGTGAGTGCGTTGGTGTGTCAGCATATTACTTTTGCTTTTAAAACTCTTCTCACAGTCAGAACATTTAAAAGATCTCTCATCAGAGTGAACTCGCTGGTGTGTCAGGAGGTGGGATGATCGAGTGAATCCCTTCCCACACATGGAGCAGGTGAACGGCCTCTCTCCAGTGTGAACTCGCTGGTGTGTCAGGAGGAGGGATGACTGAGTGAATCCCTTCCCACACACAGAGCAGGTGAACGGGCTCTCCCCAGTGTGAACTCGCTGGTGTGTCAACAGGGTGGATGACTGAGTGAATCCCTTCCCACACACGGAGCAGGAGAACGGCCTCTCCCCAGTGTGGGTACATTGGTGTGTCAGCAGATTCCTTTTGCATTTAAACCTTTTCTCACAGTCAGAACATTTAAAAGGTCTCTCCCCAGTGTGAACTCGCTGGTGTGTCAATAGGGTGGATGACTGAGTGAATCCCTTTCCACACACGGAGCAGGTGAACGGCCTCTCCCCCGTGTGAGTGCGTTGGTGTATCAGCAGATTAATTTTGCTTTTAAACCTCATCTCACAGTCAGAACATTTAAAAGGTCTCTCATCAGAGTGAACTCGCTGGTGTGTCAGCAGGTTGGATAACTGAGCGAATCCCTTCCCACACACGGAGCAGGTGAACGGCCTCTCCCCAGTGTGACTGTGTCGATGAATTTCCAGCCTGGAGGGGGAATTGAATCCCTTCCCACAGTCCCCACATTTCCACGGTTTCTCCATGGTCCGGGTGACCTTGTGTCTCTCCAGGTTGGACGATCAGTTGAAACCTCGTCCACACACAGAACACGTGTATGATTTCTCCCCTCTGTGAACGGTGCGATGTTTTTTCTGGCTGTGTAACTGGTTAAAGCTCTTTCCACAGTCAGTGCACTGGAACACTCTCACTCGGGTGTGTGTGTGTCGGTGCTTTTCCACTCACACTGATGTTTGAAATCTTCTCCCACAGACAGAACAGACAAACATTTCTCCTTCCACATTCAAAGGCCGATGATATTCAGGTCCTGATGAATCGAGTGACTCTGTCAGATCTTGACGTGATCTTTGGTTTGAGTTTCCCTCTGCAAATCCTCCCCTGTAAAAGGAGTTTATAAAAGTTATCACTGTAATTACAGGATAGAAATTCAGATCAGATAACTCTACTTTCTATGGAACACTATTTCCTCTCTCATTCCTCAAAGCTGTAAATCCCCGTCCCACACACTCTCCCTCCTCCCTGTGCTGAAATCCGAATCCATCGCATCATCTTTCAGTGGCCCTGAACCATAAGTGAAAGGGTGTGAGAGAGAGTGTGAGAGTGAGTGTGAGTACAGCAGTGGGCTCGGTGTGGAGAATGAAGTGGGGCAGGTGGAGCATGTTTCAGTGGGGCAGCAGTGATCATAATCTCATTGGGTTTAGAACAGTTATGGAAAAGGACAGGGGACAGTCAAATGTGAAAATTCTTAACTGGAGGAGGGCAAATTCCAGTGAGTTCAAAAGGGATCTTGTCCAGGTGGATTGGTATCAAAAATTGTCAGGCAGAACAGTAATTGAACAGTGGGAGGCCTTCAAGGAGGAGTGGGTTTGGGTACAGAGTAGACAGATTCCCACGAGGAGGAAAGGAACAGCATCCAAAGCTCGAGCTCCCTGGATGACTGAAGATATAGAGATCACCATTTCTCCTTCATTTACAGACGCTCCCTGACCGATCACCATTTCTCCTTCATTTACAGACTCTCCCTGACCGATCACCATTTCTCCTTCATTTACAGACGCTCCCTGACCGATCGCCATTTCTCCTTCATTGACAGACGCTCCCTGACCGATCACCATTTCCCCTTCATTGACAGACGCTCCCTGACCGATCGCCATTTCTCCTTCATTGACAGACGCTCCCTGACCGATCACCATTTCTCCTTCATTTACAGACGCTCCCTGACCGATCCCCATTTCCCCTTCATTTCCCGGCGGGTAGTGAGGGGGGGATAATGTTCACTGTTTTATATTCGGGTCTGGGGCCGCACTCGGGCTTTGTAAAGCCTGAGCCTGGGCCTGAGCCCGGACCCGGGCCCCGGGGTTTATTGAGCCTCTTGCTCCGATCCTCTGACCTGCACCGAACGCGCGCCTCCCGCAGCCTCGACTGGCCGCGCATGCTCAGGACACACTGACTGATAATGAGTCACTACCGCGCCTGCGCGCTGGGCTCCACTGATTCAGATAGGGCACAATCTGAACCGCGCTGCATGCTGGGTGATGCAGCCGCCATTGATGATCTTAATATCAGGCCGAAAAACAAAAACATTGGAAGCAAGAAGAGCGCGTTTGGACCAAGGAAAATAAAATAAACTGAAACCCCAGCTCTTTGTGTCATTGAAACCGGCACAAACACACAGCGCAGACGCTCCACCACTTTGGTGAACTCCAGAAAATATTTTTTGGTAACTTTTATTAAATTCGTTTTTTTAAATGTTGCAACCGACGGGTTCAATTCAGGTTTATTTTCGAACTGCACCTCAGGATGTCAGTCTCACCACTAATCCCGCCCTGGTGATTAAGGAGAGTTCCGGACCAATAGGAGGAGCGCAAATTGACTGGAGGGCTGACAGGGTGAGTTGGTCCTCCGACGAATCGGAGTGTGTGAGGGGCGGGAGTTGTGGCATAGAATGGGCGGGTTTAAACCCAGATGTCCCTCATTGTCTGAAACATAATTTTTAAAACCTAATTGATCTTAAACTCCAGGAGACAACTCGACCTTTCTGTTGCGTCTTGAAACAGATCAAACTAGATGAGGTGGAGCAAACATTTCAACATTTGTTAGAAAAACACATTAATTAAGAACAGCCAACATGGATCATTTGAGATAACTCAAGTCCACTGATAAAGGGAATGTCGTCAACATTGATTGTGAAAGGGTGTTTGGTAAGATGCCGGACAGGAGGCTTGTTGA
This sequence comes from Heptranchias perlo, assembly GCF_035084215.1. Classification (NCBI taxonomy): domain Eukaryota; kingdom Metazoa; phylum Chordata; class Chondrichthyes; order Hexanchiformes; family Hexanchidae; genus Heptranchias; species Heptranchias perlo. Next base: position 11,534 of record NW_027140033.1, on the reverse strand, counting down.
TAAAATTAGTACTTACCGCATTAAAAGGAATGAGGCAGTGTGTATCGGAAGTTGTGTAAAGGGCAGAAAACAGAGAGTAGTGGTTAATGGATGTTCTCCAGACTGGAGGGATGTGAACAGTGGTGTCCCCCAGGGTCAGTGTTGGGACCATTGCTAACCTCAATATAGAGAATGATCTGAGCTTGGGTATGTGGGACACAAGGTGAAAATCTCCAGATGACGCCAAAATTGGCAGCGTGGGGAACTGTGAAGAGGAGTCAGTGACTTCATTGTGTCGTCCACGGGTTAGTAAATGGGCCAGGTGAAATTTAATGCAGAGAAATGTGACGTGATGCATTTTGAGAGGAAGAAAAATGAGATGAAATGTACACTAAATGGTCAAAGTTTAAAAGTAGAGCAGCAGAGAGACTTAGGGATGGAAGGTTCTAAATAATGCATTGTCTTATTAATTAACAAGGCTGAGAGTCAGCAACTTTAATACCTCATGAAGAAATATATGAGCAAATTCTCTTTCCTCTCCCATACCAGAGTAAACATGCAAATCCCCCGTGTAGACGAGATCAGCCCTCTGGATGGAACCACGGACTCCCTGAGCTTGATCTCCGGTGTCTCCAGTCCCAACTGCCCCTTACATCAGTATCCCCTCACTTTTATCCCCTATTGTGATCCATCTCTGTTACTGAAGCTGGAACTTCCCTAATCTGTGGTTTACAAGGACACATTGCTTGGTTCCCAGCAGTTACTTTTCTTCAGTAGTGTTCTCATGATCCCTGAACTACCCTGCTTAGTGTTAATTAGAATCATAGAATCATAGAAAATTTACAGCACAGAAGGAGGCCATTCAGTCCATTGTGTCCGCGCCAGCCGAAAATGAACCACCCAGCCTCATCCCAGTTTCCAGCACTTGGTCCATAGCCTTGTCGGTCACGGCTCTTCAGGTGCATATCCGGGTACCTTTTAAATGAGTTGAGGGTTTCTGCCTCTTCCACCCTTTCAGGCAGTGAGTTCCAGACACCGACCAGCCTCTGGGTGAAAAATGTTTTCTCAGCTCCTCAATAATCCTTCCACCAATCACTTTAAATCTATGCCCTGCTCCTTGTTTGTTGACCTCTCTGCTAAGGGAAATCAGTCCTTCCTGTCCAGCCTATCTCGGCCACACATAAATTTGTACACCTCAATTAAATCAATCCTCAGCCTCTTCTGTTTCAAAGAGAACAATCCCAGCCTATCCAATCTTTCTTCATAGCTAAAATTATCCAGTCCTGGCAACATCCTCGTAAATCTCCCCTGTACCCTCTCTAGTGCAATTACACCCTTCCTGTAATGTGGTGACCAGAACTGTACACAGTACTCAAGTTGTGGGCCTAACCATTGTTTTATACAGTTCCAGCATAACCTCCCTGGTCTTATATTCTATGCCGTGTCTAATAAAGGAAAGAATTCCATTTGCCTTGTTAACCACCTTATCTACCTGTCCTGCTACCTTCAGGGATCTGTGGACATGTATTCCAAGGTCCCTCACTTCTTCTGCACCTTTCAGTATCCTCCCATTTATTGTGTGCTCCCTTGCCTTATTTGCCGGTCCCAAATGCATTACCTCACACTTCTCCGGATTAAATTCCAAGCCCTGTTCTGACACAACACACTCCCGACTCCAGCTTTCAGTTGAAAATTAATTTTATTCTTGGAATGAGTTTGTAAAGATTCCCAAAGACTGGAATGGTTTAGACAGGGACAGGGAGAGGCCGCAGTCTCTGGCCACTCACGCAGGGAGCAGGAGGAGGAGAGGCGAGTTTTCGAAGTTTGAGCCGCCCAAACGGTCCAAGTTTCACTCTGTCCCTGCCTCGAACCTCCGAGGGTCGAACTGCTCGGGCTCCGCACCTCCCCTGGGCCTGCAGTGGGCCCACGCCATGCGGTGTTGAAAGACACGGGGAGAGCTGCACTTGCTCGCGGCAGAGAACTTATTAAAAGCACGTAAAGCCCCTGGTCAAGATGGGCATCACACAGCAGGTCTGACTGGCAACCTTCACACGAGCAGCACATTTAAATCAGGGTGTTGGACAGACTGTGAACGGGCACTGATCAAACTGGAGTCTCCAATGTCAGATACAGGCCCCAAATTACCCACCCGGATTCATTGTCAAAACAGTCCAGAACCCTCACATCACATTCTCACAGAGTGTTTGATGCAGCCATTTAACTTGGTGCTGGTGGATCAACACAGAGGGGAAAAGTGAACCCCATTTTGCTCACTGAAACTATTCTGGACTGACTGTCACAAGGACACGGCCCTGCCTTAAATAACCAGTCGAGCTGCTGTGGCCTCACCCAGGGGGAGCAGGACCACCGGGGGCCCTCGGATGATGTGAGGTTTGATAGCGGGGATAATCGCGGCCCGCAGAATGTTAGCCTAAGGTGGGGGTGCGAGGGGCCAGGCCTGGGGGGGGATTGAGGGGTAGGCCCGGGGATCGAGGGGCAGGCCCGCGGGGGTGGAGTCGAGGGGGGGGGCGAGGGGCAGGCCCGGGGATCGAGGGGCAGGCCCGTGGGGGAGTCGAGGGGGGGGGCGAAGGTTAGAGGGGAGCAGGGTTCGATCAGAGGACACAGATTTACTGTAATTTTCGAAAGATCCAGATGGGAGAGGAGGAGAATTCTCTCTTTACACAGCGAGTTGTTCTGATCTGGAATGCGCGGCCTGAAAGGGCGGTGGAGGCAGATTGAGTAATAACTTTCAAAAGGGAACTGGACAAATATTTGAAGGGGAGAAATCTGCAGGACCGCGGGGAACGAGCAGGGGGGAGTGGGACTAATTGGAGAGCTGTTTCAAAGAGCCGGCACAGGCACGATGGGCCGAACGGCCTCCTCCTGTGCTGTAAGATCCTACGAGGTTCAAGGTGCAGCGGGGTCAGGGTGGAGCGGCTGTCACCAGCTCTGCCTGATGACCATCAGGTGAAGTCCAACACAGTGAAGGAAATGCAGCCCCCAGTGCACTCTCCCTCCCTGCAGCATTCCTCCAGGAATCCACTCGACACTGTGCAGCATCACACCGGCAAATGAGTTGGAGAGGAACTTCTACAAACGTCAGATTTTTCCCAAAGAAGTTCGGACGTTTGTCTCTCTCTCTCTCCTGGGGAGCAACGGGGCCGGGTGGAATTAATCCCAGTACCTTCCGAAAACAATCAATCAATCATCGAAAGCTCAGGGCAGCGAACACTATTGGTCCCACCTTCTGATCCAGGGCATGTCTGAGGATACTGATTGTTTCCAGGACTCCCTCAGACTGGTCTGAAACACCGACCGGGGGCCAATTACTGACTGCAATGCTACAAATTAAAACACAACCTACAGTTTAAACATTCAAAGCACCCCATTTAATATAAAGAGACATTATTGTAAATTAACCCCACCCACTGAACACTCTCCAGGCACAGACAGACACACACGGGCCAACGTTTTACACACACACACACATCGTCGTTACTCAATGAGCTTCTTGGCTTTGAAGAAGCGTCGCAGGTAGAAGACCTGCCAGGTGGCCAGGCCGACGAGGCAGCACATGGAGAAGATGCTGAAATACAGGACACGAGCACTGGTGGACTCTGCACGGAGGGAGGGAGGGAGAGGGGCTCATCAAACAGGTTGGAGGAGTGGATTCAATCTGCACTAAGATCACTTCACTGAAGGCAGCCCTCCCTCTTCCTTTCACCTTGCTGCCCCGAGCACCGTTTCCCTGCTCTTGGGTCACTGCTGCTCCGAGTCTGGCCTTTGGTCGATGCCTGGGGTCACTCCCTCCCCCGAATCCCCATCCTGGATCCTCTCTCGCTAAACAACTCAGGTGAGAGCAGGGACATGGCAGGCCTTTCATGGGAGCGTCACTCTGTCCACAACTGACACCCTGTCCCTTTCTAACAGGTCAATCCCACCACCTAGAATCTTACAGCACAGGAGGCCTCTCGGCCCATCGTGCCTGTGCTGGCTCTTTGAAAAAGCTGTCCCATTAGTCCCACTCCCCTGCCCTTTCCCCATAGCCCTGCAAATGTTTCCTTTCAGTGTTTATCCAATTCCCTTTTGAAAGTTATTATTAAATCTGCTTCCACCGCCCTTTCAGGCAGCGCATTCCAGATCATAACTCGCTGCGTAAAATAAAACCCTCATCGCCATCTGGTTCTTTTGCCAATTACCTTAAATCTGTGTCCTCTGGTTACCGACCCTTCTGCCACTGGAAATAGTTTCTCTTTATTTAATCTATTAAAACTCTTCATAATTTTGAACACCTCTATTAAATCTCCCCGTAACCTTCTCTGCTCTAAAGAGAACAATCCCAGTCTCTCCACATAACTGAAATCCCTCATCCCTGGTACCATTCTAGTAAATCTCCTCTGCACCCTCTCCAAGGCCTTGACATCCTTCCTAAAGTGTGGTGCCCAGAATTGGACACAATACTCCAGCTGAGGCCTAACCAGTGTTTTATAAAGGTTCAGTATAACTTCCTTGCTTTCGTACTCGATGCCTCTATTAATAAAGCCCAGGATCCTGTATGCTTTTTTTAACAGCCTTCTCAATTTGTCACCTTCAAGGATTTGTGTCTGTGCACTCCCCAGGTCTCTCTGTTCCTGCATTCCCTTTAAAATTGTACCATTTAGTTTATATTGCCTCTCCTCATTCTTCCTGCCAAAATGTATCACTTCCCACTTCTGTGTTAAATTTCATCTGCCATGTGTCTGCCCATTCCACCAGTCTATGTCCTCCTGAAGTCTGTTACTATCCTCCACATTGTTTATTACATTTCCGAGTTTCGTATCATCTGCAAAGTTTGAAATACCCTGAATACCCAAGTGCAAGTCATTAATATATATCAAAAAGAGCAGCGGTCCTAATACTGACCCCTGGGGAACACCACTGTATATTTCCCTCCAGTCTGAAAAACAACCGTTCACCACGACTCTCTGCTTTCTGTCCCGTAGCCAATTTTGTAACCATGCAGCCACTGTCCCTTTAATCCCAGGGGCTTCAAATGATCCCTTCTGTCTCTGGACCCCGTTTATACCGTCCTTCCCCAAAAACTTATTCCACAACTCTGCCCTCTGGTGTAGAAAGGTCCCAGCCCTCTGACTCCAACTCCCTGGTTTAGATGAGTGGAGGCCTCCAGCCCATGGAGCACCCCATCTAACAGCCCATGAAAGGACTCTGTGTTTTCCCTCCGCTACCCGACTGAGAGCCTCCCCTCCGGGTGTTCCATCCTGCCCACACTCGCCCCAGTTTGTACACACGTTCCCTTATCCTGCAGTCAAACTTGGAATGAAAATATGCAGAATCTTATCTGCCTCGACAAGGCCCCCTTGTCAGAAGATGGTGGGTTCGAGCCCCACTCCAGAGACTCGAGCACCTAATCCAGGCCGACACTCCCAGTGCAGTACTGAGGGAGTGCCGCACTGTCTGAGGTGCCGTCTTTCCGATGAGACGTTAAACTGAGTCCCTGCCTGCCCCTCTCAGGTGGACGTAAAAGATCCCACGGCCACTAATGGGAGAAGAGCAGAATTCTCCCCTGGGTGTTCTGGCCAATATTTATCCCTCAACCAACGCCACTAAAACACAGATTATCTGGTCATGATCACAACGCTGTTTGTGGGATCTTGCTGTGCGCAAGTTGGCTGCCTGTTCCCTGAATTGCAACAGTGACTACACTTCAAAATAGTACATTACTGGCTATAAAGTGATCTGGGACGTCCCGAGGTCGTGGAAGGAGCGAAATAAATGTACGTTTTTAAAAACTAAGTCCCTTTGACACTGGGGATCAGTCCTGCAGTCCTTTTAACCCCTGGCCCCTGGTACCCAAGCCCTAGACCACCCCTCTTTACTCCGAGGGCTAGTGGAGGGCAGTTGGGGCAAGGGATGCTTTGCCAAAAAAAGTGCCTGAAGCAGAGCCCACTGCATCTTTCACAGGACGACTGGATAACCGTATGAAGCTGAGGCTCGTGCTATGGGGGAGAGAAGGGGAGAGGGGCTTATGTCCCGGGAGGTGGAGGGAGCTAAAACCTACAAACTTCTGACTTGGAGGGGTGAGTGACGCTGACCGAGGAACGAGACAGGGTCCCCGAGACCGAGAGCAGTAAGTGGAGAAGGGGCGGGTGTTGCAGACTGAAGCCTGTGCTGGGTGCTCCTACCATTGGTGTCCCTCATCTCTTCCTCTCGCTGCTTCATGTCGGCAAAGTCACTGACGATCGACTCTGACAGATCCTCCAATCGTCGCAGCTCCACCTCAAGTGGCTTCAGCTTCTCCGCCTTGGCGATCTGGGCAGGGAGAGAGAGAGAGAGAGACGGTCTGTAAGATCGGACAAAGATGTCGTAAATCCATTGTTGACTTGAGAGACCCACACGACAGAAAGGATATTGAAGCACTGGAGGCGAGGGGAGGAGATGTAGAGAGGGGCGAGGTTCTTAACACTCCCAATCTTGTTTCTTGATATCACGTGGAGTGAAACAAATTGGCTGAAGACTGGCTTCTGTGATGGTGGGGATATCGGGAGGAGGCCGAGATGGATCATCCACTTGGCACTTCTGGCTAAAGATGGTTGCAAACGCTTCAGCCTTGTCTTTTGCACTCACGTGCTGGACTCTGCCATCATTGAGGATGGGGATGTTTACAGAGCCTCCTCCTCCCGTTAGTTGTTTAATTGTCCACCACCATTCACGACTGGATGTGGCAGGACTGCAGAGCTTTGATCTGATCCGTTGGTTGTGGAATCGCTTAGCTCTGTCCAAAGCATGTTGCTTCCACTGTTTACCATGCATGTTGTCCTGAGTTGCAGCTTCACCAGATTGGCACCTCATTTTTAGATACGTCTGGTGGTGCTCCTGGCCTGCTCTTCTACACTCCTCATTGAACCAGGGTTGATCCCCTGGCTTGTTGGTAATGGTGGAGTGAGGAAAATGTCGGGCCATGAGGTTACAGATTGAGCTGGAATACAATTCTGCTGCTGCTGATGGCCCACAGCGCCTCATGGATGCCCAGTTTTGAGCTGCTAGATCTGTTCTGAATCTATCCCATTTAGCACGGTGGTAGTGCCACAAAACACGTTGGATGGTGTCCTCAGTGCGAAGACGGGTTTTCGTCTCCACGAGGACTGTGCGGTGGTCACTCCTACCAATACTGTCATGGACAGATGCATCTGTGACAGGTCGATTGGTGAGGGCAAAGTCAAGTAGGTTTTTCCCTCGTGTTGGTTTGCTCACCACCTGCCGCAGGCCCAGTCTGGCAGCTATGTTGCTAACAGTCCTTTTATACTTGTTTTAACTGTCTGATTCACTTGTTTTATTCCTTATGCTATCTGCACTTGTGAAGAGAACTCTTATTTGGGCAACAGACCTACTGGACCATATCTAGAATATACTGTGTGCAGTTTTGGTCTCCTTATTTAAGGAAGGACATAATTGCTTTGGAGGCGTTTCAGAGAAGGTTCACTCGACTGATTCCTGGGATGAGGGGGTTATCTTATGAGGAAAGGTTGGACAAGTTGGGCCTGTACACACTGGAGTTTAGAAGAATGAGAGGTGATCTTATTGAAACATCTAAGATCCTGAGGAGACTAGAAGGGGCAGATGCTGAGAGGATGTTTCCCCTTGTGGGAGAGATTAGAACTCGGGGACCACAGTTTAAAAATAAATGGTCTCCCATTTAAGACGGAGATGAGGAGAAACTTTTTCTCTCAGAGGGTGGTGAGTCTGTGGAACTCCCTTCCCCAGAGAGCGGTGGAGGCCGGGTCAGTGAATATTTTTAAGGCTGAGTTCGATAGATTCCTGATTAACAGGGGAGTCAAAGGTTTCAGTCGATAGACGGGAAAGTAGGGTTGAGGTCACAATCGGATCAGCCATGATCTTATCAAATGGCAGAGGGGCCGAATGGCCTACTCCTGCTCTTAATTCGTAGGTTCTGATGCTGTTTTTCTCACTTCTTAAAAATATCACACTTGTTTTTCATCACTGCTGTATTATTTTTTAATCAGTTATTTTATTATTTCCTGTATTTTTGATGAACCTGAAGTATTTATATTACCTGTGACACTATTGTGACCTGGACTTTGCTCTCATCCCTTTTTCTTATCAGTGAGCTATTTTCCCTTTTATTATTATTTCTGCCCGAGCCCTCCCCGTACCCCAGGACCCCCCCTCGGACTCACTCACCCGGGGGCAGGCGGCTCTCGAAGCAGATCTCGAACATGTCGTAGTCGTCAGTGGTGAAGGCGAATTTGCCCTTAGTCGCCTCCTCCTTAGAGTACAGGATGTGGCCGGAGGAGTCCGTCACCTGGGGGAGGGGAAACAGAGAGGTTACACCCTGGCTCCAGCCCGGAACTGTCCCCCACAGCTCCCTCCCCACACCACCCTCCCAATGTGGAAAGGTACAAAAAGATCATTAAAAAGGATAATGAACGTTGGCCTTTATCTCGAGGGCTGGAATACAAAGAGGTGGAAGTTATATTACAGCTGGACAGAGCTCTGGTCAGACCCCATCTGGAGACACTGCGTCCAGTTCTGGGCACCGTCCCCTCAGGAAGGATATATCGGCCTCGGAGGGGGTGCAGTGCAGATTCACCAGAATGATACCGGGGCTAAAAGGGGTTAAATTACGAGGACAGGTTGCAGAGACGAGGCTTGTATTCCCTCGAGTGTAGAAGATTAAGGGGTGATCGAATCGAGGGGTTCAAGATGATTAAAGGATTTGATGGGGTCGATAGAGAGAAACTATTTCCTCTGGTGGGGGGAGTCCAGAACAAGGGGAATAATCTTAAAATTAGAGCCCGGCCGTTCAGGGTGATGTCAGGAAGCATTTCTTCACACAAAGGGGAGTGGGAATCTGGAACTCTCTCCCCCGGAAAAGGGGGAGGCCGGGGTCAATTGAAAATTTCAAAACTGAGATTGATGATCTTTGTTGGGTGAGGGGATTAAAGGGAATGGAACCAAGGGGGGAAATGGAGTGAAATACAAATCAGACATGGTCGGACTGAATGGGGGACAAGCTCCCCCCCTCCTCCCTCTCTGCCCCCCCTCCCTATCTCCCCCCCCCTCCCTATCCTCCCCCCCAATCCCCCACCCACACCCACAACCACCCCCACACCCCAACCCCCCCACACCCACCCACAACACCCAACCACCCAACAACAACCCCCCACAAAACCCCACAACAACCCCACAAACCCCACCACAACCTCCCAACCACCAACCCACACCACAAACAAAACCCCAACCCACACCAAACAACCAAAAACAACACACAAAAACACCACACACACAACAACAACACCCCACACAACCTCAAACACACAAACCACCCACAACCAAACCCCAAACCCCACAACCCACACAAACCCAACCAACCCCACCTCACACAACCCCCCCACAACCACACTCACCCCCACACCCCCCCACAACAACCCCCACCAACACTCCCCCCCACAACCTCTCACCCCCCACAACACCAACCCCAACAACCCCACACCACACCCTCTCCCCTCCCTCCCACCCCTCCACTCTCCTCTCCCCCTCCCTCTCTCACCCACCCCCAACCCTCTCTCTCTCCCCCCCCCCCTCACTCTCTCTCCCTCACCCACCCCTCACACACCCCCACACACAACACAACCCCACCCACCACTCACCCCACCCAACCTCACCCCCACACCACACACACCCCCCACAACCCACCACACTCACCAACAACCCCCTCCACTCTCACCCCCCCCACCACTCTCTCACCCCCCACCCTCCACTCCCCTCAACCCCCCCACCACTCCCCCCCCCCTCCCACACCCCCTCCCTCACCCCACCCCCTCACTCTCTCCCCACCCCCTCCCTCACACTCCCCACTCACACCCAACACCTCCCACACTCACTCACCCCCCCCCTCTCTCTCACTCACCCCCACCACCCTCTCTCTCCCCCCCTCCACTCTCACCTCCCCACAACCCACCCTCTCACACACCCCCACCCCTCACTCACCCCCTCACACCCCCCTCCACTCACCCCCTCCCTCACTCACTCCCCCCTCCCACTCCCACCACTCCCCTCTCAACCCACACTCTCACCCCACTCACCACACTCACACCCCCACTCCCCCCACCCTCACTCACTCCTCCCCCCACCCTCCCTCTCACTCCCCCCCTCTCTCACCCCCCACCCTCTCTCTCACCCCCCCCCTCCACTCCTCTCTCCCCCCCTCCCTCACCTCACCCCTCTCTCACCCCCCCACCTCACACTCTCCCCCACCCTCCCTCCTCTCTCTCCCCCACCCACCTCCTCTCCCACCCCCTCCCACTCTCTCCCCCCCCCCTCCCTCTCTCTCCCCTCCCACTCTCCCCCTCTCCCTCCCTCTCCCTCCCCTCCCTCTCTCACCCTCCCTCTCTCCCACCTCCCTCCTCTCCTCTCCCCCCTCCCTCTCTCTCTCCCCCTCCCCCTCCCTCTCTCTCTCTCCCCCCCCTCCTCTCTCTCCCCCCCCTCCCTCTCTCCTCCCCTCTCTCCCTCCCCCCCTCCCTCTCCCTCCCTCTCTCCCTCCTCCCTCTCTCTCTCTCCCCCCCTCCCTCTCTCTCTCCCCCCTCCCTCTCTCCTCCTCTCCCCCCTCCCTCTCTCTCCCCCTCTCCCTCTCTCTCCCTCCCCTCCTCCTCTCTCTCCCCCCCCTCCCTCTCTCTCTCTCCCCCCCCCTCCTCTCTCTCTCCCCCCTCCCTCTCTCTCTCCTCCCCCCTCCCTCTCTCTCTCTCCCCCCCTCCCTCTCTCTCCCCCTCCCTCTCTCTCTCTCCCCCCCCTCCCTCTCTCTCTCTCCCCCTCCCTCTCTCTCTCCCCCCTCCCTCTCTCTCCCCCCCCTCCCTCTCTCTCTCTCCCCCCTCCCCTCTCTCTCTCTCCCCCCCCTCCCTCTCTCTCTCCCCCCCCTCCTCTCTCTCTCCCCCCTCTCTCTCTCTCCCCTCCCTCCCTCTCTCCCCCCTCCCTCTCTCTCTCCCCCCCCTCCCTCCTCTCTCCCCCCCCTCTCTCTCTCCCCCTCCCTCTCTCTCACCCCCCCTCCCTCTCTCTCTCCCCCCCCCTCCTCTCTCTCTCTCCCCCCCTCCCTCTCTCTCCCACCTCTCCTCCCCTCCTCTCTCTCCCTCCCTCCCCTCCGCCTCTCTCTCTCCCCTCTCCCCCTCCCTCTCTCTCTCCCCCCTCTCCCTCTCCTCTCTCTCCCCCTCTCCCTCTCTCTCTCTCCCCCCTCCCTCTCTCTCTCTCCCCCCTCCTCCCTCTCTCTCTCTCCCCCCCTCCCTCTCCCTCTCTCCCCCCCTCCCTCTCTCTCTCTCCCCCTCCCTCTCTCTCTCTCTCCCCCCCCTCCCTCTCTCTCCCCCCCTCCCTCTCTCTCTCTCCCCCCCTCTCTCTCTCTCTCCCCCCTCCCTCTCTCTCTCCCCCCCTCTCTCCCCTCTCCTCTCTCTCTCCCCCCCTCCCTCTCTCTCTCTCCCCGCCCTCCCTCTCCCTCTCTCTCCCCCCTCCCTCTCTCTCTCCCCCCCTCCCTCTCTCTCCCCCCCTCCCTA
>NW_027140032.1:60000-67619 GCF_035084215.1 Heptranchias perlo | reverse complement strand
TCCAGCTTCTGGTTAACCATTTCCCCTTTGGGACTTAGTCTCTGAGCATTCTTTTGGGATTCTGGTTAATCATTTGCCAATTTTTAAAAATGTTGCCGCTTTTGTTTAATGCTTTCTGGTCAACCTTTCCCTCTTTCAGACTTCACCGCGGCACATTGCTTTAGCCTCCTGGTTAATCATTTCACCCCTTTTAATCATTTTTGCAACTTTTGGTTAACCATTTCCCCCAGCTTCTGGTTAACCATTTCCCCTTTGGGACTTGGTCTCTGAGCATTCTTTTGGGATTCTGGTTAATCATTTGCCAATTTTTTAAAAATGTTGCCACTTTTGTTTAATGCTTTCTGGTCAACCTTTCCCTCTTTCAGACTTCACCGCGGCACATTGCTCCAGCCTCCTGGTTAATCATTTCACCCCTTTTAATCATTTTTGCAACTTTTGGTTAACCATTTCCCCCAGCTTCTGGTTAACCATTTCCCCTTTGGGACTTAGTCTCTGAGCATTCTTTTGGGATTCTGGTTAATCATTTGCCAATTTTTTAAAAATGTTGCCACTTTTGTTTAATGCTTTCTGGTCAACCTTTCCCTCTTTCAGACTTCACCGCGGCACATTGCTTTAGCCTCCTGGTTAATCATTTCACCCCTTTTAATCATTTTTGCAACTTTTGGTTAACCATTTCCCCCAGCTTCTGGTTAACCATTTCCCCTTTGGGACTTAGTCTCTGAGCATTCTTTTGGGATTCTGGTTAATCATTTGCCAATTTTTAAAAAATGTTGCCACTTTTGTTTAATGCTTTCTGGTCAACCTTTCCCTCTTTCAGACTTCACCGCGGCACATTGCTTCAGCCTCCTGGTTAATCATTTCACCCCTTTTAATCATTTTTGCAACTTTTGGTTAACCATTTCCCCAGCTTCTGGTTAACCATTTCCCCTTTGGACTTAGTCTCTGAGCATTCTTTTGGGATTCTGGTTAATCATTTGCCAATTTTTAAAAAATGTTGCCGCTTTTGTTTAATGCTTTCTGGTCAACCTTTCCCTCTTTCAGACTTCACCGCGGCACATTGCTTTAGCCTCCTGGTTAATCATTTCACCCCTTTTAATCATTTTTGCAACTTTTGGTTAACCATTTCCCCCAGCTTCTGGTTAACCATTTCCCCTTTGGGACTTGGTCTCTGAGCATTCTTTTGGGATTCTGGTTAATCATTTGCCAATTTTTTTAAAATGTTGCCACTTTTGTTTAATGCTTTCTGGTCAACCTTTCCCTCTTTCAGACTTCACCGCGGCACATTGCTTCAGCCTCCTGGTTAATCATTTCACCCCTTTTAATCATTTTTGCAACTTTTGGTTAACCATTTCCCCCAGCTTCTGGTTAACCATTTCCCTTTGGGACTTAGTCTCTGAGCATTCTTTTGGAATTCTGGTTAATCATTTGCCAATTTTTAAAAAATGTTGCCGCTTTTGTTTAATGCTTTCTGGTCAACCTTTCCCTCTTTCAGACTTCACCGCGGCACATTGCTTTAGCCTCCTGGTTAATCATTTCACCCCTTTTAATCATTTTTGCAACTTTTGGTTAACCATTTCCCCCCAGCTTCTGGTTAACCATTTCCCCTTTGGGACTTAGTCTCTGAGCATTCTTTTGGGATTCTGGTTAATCATTTGCCACTTTTTAAAAAATGTTGCCGCTTTTGTTTAATTGCTTTCTGGTCAACCTTTCCCTCTTTCAGACTTCACCGCGGCACATTGCTTTAGCCTCCTGGTTAATCATTTCACCCCTTTTAATCATTTTTGCAACTTTTGGTTAACCATTTCCCCCAGCTTCTGGTTAACCATTTCCCCTTTGGGACTCAGTCTCTGAGCATTCTTTTGGGATTCTGGTTAATCATTTGCCACTTTTTTAAAAATGTTGCCGCTTTTGTTTAATGCTTTCTGGTCAACCTTTCCCTCTTTCAGACTTCACCGCGGCACATTGCTTTAGCCTCCTGGTTAATCATTTCACCCCTTTTAATCATTTTTGCAACTTTTGGTTAACCATTTCCCCCAGCTTCTGGTTAACCATTTCCCCTTTGGGACTTAGTCTCTGAGCATTCTTTTGGGATTCTGGTTAATCATTTGCCAATTTTTAAAAAATGTTGCCGCTTTTGTTTAATGCTTTCTGGTCAACCTTTCCCTCTTTCAGACTTCACCGCGGCACATTGCTTTAGCCTCCTGGTTAATCATTTCACCCCTTTTAATCATTTTTGCAACTTTTGGTTAACCATTTCCCCCAGCTTCTGGTTAACCATTTCCCCTTTGGGACTTAGTCTCTGAGCATTCTTTTGGGATTCTGGTTAATCATTTGCCAATTTTTAAAAAATGTTGCCACTTTTGTTTAATGCTTTCTGGTCAACCTTTCCCTCTTTCAGACTTCACCGCGGCACATTGCTTCAGCCTCCTGGTTAATCATTTCACCCCTTTTAATCATTTTTGCAACTTTTGGTTAACCATTTCCCCCAGCTTCTGGTTAACCATTTCCCCTTTGGGACTTAGTCTCTGAGCATTCTTTTGGGATTCTGGTTAATCATTTGCCAATTTTTTAAAAATGTTGCCACTTTTGTTTAATGCTTTCTGGTCAACCTTTCCCTCTTTCAGACTTCACCGCGGCACTCATTGCTTTAGCCTCCTGGTTAATCATTTCACCCCTTTTAATCATTTTTGCAACTTTTGGTTAACCATTTCCCCCAGCTTCTGGTTAACCATTTCCCCTTTGGGACTTAGTCTCTGAGCATTCTTTTGGGATTCTGGTTAATCATTTGCCAATTTTTAAAAAATGTTGCCGCTTTTGTTTAATGCTTTCTGGTCAACCTTTCCCTCTTTCAAGACTTCACCGCGGCACATTGCTTTAGCCTCCTGGTTAATCAATTCACCCCTTTTAATCATTTTTGCAACTTTTGGTTAACCATTTCCCCCAGCTTCTGGTTAACCATTTCCCCTTTGGGACTTAGTCTCTGAGCATTCTTTTGGGATTCTGGTTAATCATTTGCCACTTTTTTAAAAATGTTGCCGCTTTTGTTTAATCGTTTCCCTGCTATGTGGTCAACCTTTTCCCCTTTCAGACTTCATCGCCGCGCATTGTTGTCGACTTCTGGTTAATCATTTTTCCCCTTTAAATCTTTTTTTGCCACTTTCGGTTAACCATTTCACCCAGCTTCTGGTTAACCATTTGCCCCATTATACTGAATTTTTCCGCTTTGGTTTAATCATTTCCCTGCTTTCTTGTCAACCTTTTCCCCTTTTGGACTTCGCCGCCGCACTTTGCTTTTGCCTTCTGGTTAAACATTTCTCCCCTTTTAATCCTTTTTCCCACTTTTGGTTCACCAGTTCACCCAGCTTCTGGTTAACCATTTCCCCTTTGGGACTTAAGTCTCTGAGCATTCTTTGGGATTCTGGTTAACCATTTGCCACTTTTTTAAAAATGTTGCCGCTTTTGTTTAATGCTTTCCCTGCTTTCTGGTCAACCTTTTCCCCTTACGACTCTCGCCGCCGCACTTTGCTTTCGCCTTCTGGTTAATCATTTCACCCCTTTTAATCCTTTTTCCCACTTTGGGTTGGACAGTTCACCCAGCTACTGGTTAACCATTTCCCCTTTGGGACTTAAGTCTCTGAGCATTCTTTTGTGATTCTGGTTCACCATTTGTCCCTTTTTAAAAGATATTGCTGCTTTTGATTAAACCTTTCCCTGCTTTGCGGTCGACCTATTCCTCTTTCAGACTTCATCGCCGCACCTTGTTTTCGACATCTGGTTCAACATTTCTCCCCTTTTAATCCTTTTTCCCACTTTTGGTTAAGCAGTTCACCCAGCTTCTGGTTCACCATTTGCCCCTTTTTACTGAATTTTTCTGCTTTTGTTTAATCATTTCCCTGCTTTGCGGTCGACCTATTCCTCTTTCAGACTTCATCGCCGCGCATTGTTTTCGACATCTGGTTCAACATTTCTCCCCTTTTAATCCTCTTTCCCACTTTTGGTTAAGCAGTTCACCCAACTTCTGGTTAACCATTTGCCCCTTCTTACTGAATTTTTCTGCTTTTGTTTAATCATTTCCCTGCTTTATGGTCAACCTTTTCCCCTTTAGGACTTCGCCGCCGCACTTTGCTTTCGCCTTCTGGTTAATCATTTCACAACATTTTAATCCTTTTTCCCACTTTTGGTTAAACAGTTCACCCAGCTTCTGGTTAACCATTTGCCCCTTTGGGACTTAAGTCTCTGAGCATTCTTTTGGGATTCTGGTTCACCATTTGTCCCTTTTTAAAAGATATTGCTGCTTCTGTTTAATCCTTTCCCTGCTTTGCGGTCAACCTTTTCCTCTTTCAGACTTCATCGCCGCGCATTGTTTTCGACATCTGGTTCAACATTTCTCCCCTTTTAATCCTCTTTCCCACTTTTGGTTAAGCAGTTCACCCAACTTCTGGTTCACCACTTGCCCCTTTTTACTGAATTTTTCTGCTTTTGTTTAATCATTTCCCTGCTTTCCGGTCAACCTTTCCCTCTTTCAGACTTAATCGCCGCACATTGTTGTCGACTTCTGGTTGATCAGTTCACCCCTTTTTTATCCTTTTTCCCACTTTGGGTTAAGCAGTTCACCCAGCTTCTGGTTAACCATTTGCCCCTTTGGCACTTAAGTCTCTGAGCATTCTTTTGGGATTCTGGTAAACCATTTGTCCCTTTTTAAAAAATGCTGCTGCTTTTGTTTAATGCTTGCCCTGCTTTGCGGTCGATCATTTCACCCCTTTTAATCCATTTTTGCCACTTTGGGTTAAACAGTTCACACAACTTCTGGTTCACCATTTCACATTTCGGAACTTTTATTCCCACCATTACTTTGGGCTTCTGGTTCATCATTTCACGCTGTTTTACAAATCTTTGCCGCTTCACTTTTAATCCACAAACCGTGGCTCGCTTTCGGGTGGGGGGGGGGGGTAGCGGGTTTGGGCCGGGCACTCGACATCCCGGTGTGCGACCGGGTTCGTTCTGGTACCGCTCGGTGCCCCTCGTCCTGCTCTTGCCGCGGAAGCAAACCAGACGACCGTCGGTCTCACGCCCGAGGGGAGAGGAGGCGGAAAGCGGTTTGCAGCCTTTCGCTGTACCTCCGGCGGGCAGCGCCGCACCTCCGAGTGCTCGGTACCGTTCGCTGCACCTCGTCCGGCCGCACGCAGCGAGCCAAACCCGGAGGAAATCGGCCTGTGCCTTCTCGAGATATGGGCCTCCGGGTGGGACGGACAAACCGGGGCCCCGAGCTCGCTTTCGGCGGCCCGGCACTCGACTTCCCGGTGTCCGAACGTGATCCTTCCGGTACCCTTCGGTGCCCCTTGCCCGACTCTAGCTCCCGTGCTGAAGCGGAGTCGGTCGGCCTGACGGCCTGCCGAGTTAACCAGCGGAAAGCGGTGCGCAGCCTTTCGCTTGCAGCTCCGGCGGGCAGCGCCGCACCTCCGGCTGCTCAGTGCCGTCCGCTGCTCCCCTTCCGGCTGCACGCAGCGAACCATACCCGGAGGAAATCGGCCTCGGCCTTCCGGAGATATGGGCCTGCGAGTGGGACCAATAAATCGGTGCACATTTCCGGCTCGGTTTCCGGCCTCGGCACTATCAGTTCACGCCGTCCGACCGACGTCGTTCTGGCACGGTTCCGTTGCTCCTTGATCCGGTCCAGCCACGGTAATCAGCCGAAGATGGTGGGGGGGACACATTGCCCGCCGAGTTAGCCGGAGGAAATCGGCCTCGGACTTCCTCAGATATCAGCCTCCGGGTGGGACAGACAAACCGGGGACCCGAGCACGCTTTCGGCGGCCCGCTGGTCGACTTCCCGGTGTGCGACCGGGTTCGTTCCGGTACCGTTCGCTGCCCCTCGTCCTGCTCTAGCCGCGGAAACAAACCCGACGACCGTCGGTCTCACGCCCGCGGAGGGAGGTGGCGGAAAGTGGTTTGCAGCCTTTCGCTGTACCTCCGGCGGGCAGCGCCCGACCTCCGAGTGCTCGGTACCGTCCGCTGCGCCTGGTCCGGCCGCACACAACGAGCCATACCCGGTGGAAATCGGCCTGTGCCTTCCAGAGATATGGGCCTCCGGGTGGGACGGACAAACCGGGGCCCCGTGCTCGCTTTCGGCGGCCCGCTAGTCGACTTCCCGGTGTGCGACCGGGTTCCTTCCGGTACCGTTCGCTGCCCCTCGTCCTGCTCTAGCCGCGGAAACAAACCCGACGACCGTCGGTCTCACGCCCGCGGAGGGAGGCGGCGGAAAGTGGTTTGCAGCCTTTCGCTGTACCTCCGGCGGGCAGCGCCCGACCTCCGAGTGCTCGGTACCGTCCGCTGCGCCTGGTCCGGCCGCACACAACGAGCCATACCCGGTGGAAATCGGCCTGTGTCTTCCGGAGATATGGGCCTCCGGGTGGGACGGACAAACCGGGGCCCCGAGCGGTGGCACCCTGCTCGCTTTCGGCGGCCCGGCACTCGACTTCCCGGTGTGCGAACGTCATCGTTCCGGTACCCTTCGGTGCCCCTTGCCCCACTCTAGCTCCGGTGCTAAAGCGGAGTCGGTCGGTCTCACGGACGCCGAGTTAGCAGGCGGAAAGCGGTGCGCAGCCTTTCGCTGTCACTCCGGCGGGCAGCACCGCACCTCCGAGTGCTCGGTACCGAACGCTGCGCCGCCTCCTGCCGCACGCAACGAGCCATACCCGCAGGAAATCGGCCTCGGCGTTCCGGAGTTATCCGCCTCCGAGTGGGCCTGACCAAGCGGGGTGAACTGGAAATCATTAACCAACGTACTTCCATGTTTTCACCCGCAGAGGGCAGCACTCTCTTCTCCGTTTTAAACTGGGCCGACCCGGCTCCGTTTCGAGACCCGGCACTCGACTTCCCGGTGTGCGACCGGGTTCGTTCCGGTACCGTTCGCTGCCCCTCGTCCTGCTCTAGCCGCGGAACTAAACCCGACGACCGTCGGTCTCACGCCCGCGGAGGGAGGCGGCGGAAAGTGGTTTGCAGCCTTTCGCTGTACCTCCGGCGGGCAGCGCCCGACCTCCGAGTGCTCGGTACCGTCCGCTGCGCCTGGTCCGGCCGCACACAACGAGCCATACCCGGTGGAAATCGGCCTGTGCCTTCCGGAGATATGGGCCTCCGGGTGGGACGGACAAACCGGGGCCCCGAGCTCGCTTTCGGCGGCCCGCTAGTCGACTTCCCGGTGTGCGACCGGGTTCCTTCCAGTACCGTTCGCTGCCCCTCGTCCTGCTCTAGCCGCGGAACCAAACCCGACGACCGTCGGTCTCACGCCCGCGGAGGGAGGCGGCGGAAAGTGGTTTGCAGCCTTTCGCTGTACCTCCGGCGGGCAGCGCCGGACCTCCGAGTGCTCGGTACCGTCCGCTGCGCCTGGTCCGGCCGCACGCAACGAGCCATACCCGGAGGAAATCGGCCTGTGCCTTCCGGAGATATGGGCCTCCGGGTGGGACGGACAAACCGGGGCCCCGAGCGGTGGCACCCTGCTCGCTTTCAGCGGCCCGGCACTCGACTTCCCGGTATGCGAACGTGATCGTTCCGGTACCCTTCGGTGCCCCTTGCCCCACTCTAGCTCCGGTGCTAAAGCGGAGTCGGTCGGTCTCACGGAC
>NW_027140032.1:37500-47500 GCF_035084215.1 Heptranchias perlo | reverse complement strand
AACGCGTTTCGATTTTTCGGCTTCGGTACCTCCCATCAGACTTTGACTGGCCATATCTCCGGACTCACGTGTCGCAGCCGGGACCTTCAGGTACCGTTCGACGCGTCTAACCCTGCCCCGTCGAATGGCGCCCCTCGCGGTGTGGTCCGATTTCCGCATTTTGGTCAGATTTGCCTCCAAATTTTTCAGATTGAGTTGACGAATGCCCCCTACGGGGTAACCTCTTGCCCTTTCGGACATGGTCCCTGTGACTTAATTTCCGCCTTTTGCTCAATCGTTTCCCCATTTATAATTAATTTTAAAAATCGGGTTACTCAGTTCTGGTTTACCAGTTCCCTCTTCGGACTTAGTTTTTGGTTAATCATTTCCGGTTCACCAGTTCCCGTTTTGGACTTAGTCTCTGCGGGCCGTTTCTCATCTTTTGGTTCATCAGTTCCCCTCTTTTAATAATTTTTTGGCTGCTTTCGTTTGATCATTTCCCTGCCTTCTGGGTGACTTTTGCCCCTTAGGACTTCATCGCCGCACATTATTTTCGACTTCTGGTTGATCATTTCACCCCTTTTAATCATTTTTGCAACTTTTGGTTAACCATTTCACCCAGCTTCTGGTTAACCATTTCCCCTTTGGGACTTAGTCTCTGAGCATTCTTTTGGGATTCTGGTTAATCATTTGCCAATTTTTAAAAAATGTTGCCGCTTTTGTTTAATGCTTTCTGGTCAACCTTTCCCTCTTTCAGACTTCACCGCGGCACATTGCTTTAGCCTCCTGGTTAATCATTTCACCCCTTTTAATCATTTTTGCAACTTTTGGTTAACCATTTCCCCCAGCTTCTGGTTAACCATTTCCCCTTTGGGACTTGGTCTCTGAGCATTCTTTTGGGATTCTGGTTAATCATTTGCCAATTTTTTAAAAATGTTGCCACTTTTGTTTAATGCTTTCTGGTCAACCTTTCCCTCTTTCAGACTTCACCGCGGCACATTGCTTCAGCCTCCTGGTTAATCATTTCACCCCTTTTAATCATTTTTGCAACTTTTGGTTAACCATTTCCCCCAGCTTCTGGTTAACCATTTCCCCTTTGGGACTTAGTCTCTGAGCATTCTTTTGGGATTCTGGTTAATCATTTGCCAATTTTTAAAAAATGTTGCCACTTTTGTTTAATGCTTTCTGGTCAACCTTTCCCTCTTTCAGACTTCACCGCGGCACATTGCTCCAGCCTCCTGGTTAATCATTTCACCCCTTTTAATCATTTTTGCAACTTTTGGTTAACCATTTCCCCCAGCTTCTGGTTAACCATTTCCCCTTTGGGACTTAGTCTCTGAGCATTCTTTTGGGATTCTGGTTAATCATTTGCCAATTTTTTAAAAATGTTGCCACTTTTGTTTAATGCTTTCTGGTCAACCTTTCCCTCTTTCAGACTTCACCGCGGCACATTGCTTTAGCCTCCTGGTTAATCATTTCACCCCTTTTAATCATTTTTGCAACTTTTGGTTAACCATTTCCCCCAGCTTCTGGTTAACCATTTCCCCTTTGGGACTTAGTCTCTGAGCATTCTTTTGGGATTCTGGTTAATCATTTGCCAATTTTTAAAAAATGTTGCCACTTTTGTTTAATGCTTTCTGGTCAACCTTTCCCTCTTTCAGACTTCACCGCGGCACATTGCTTCAGCCTCCTGGTTAATCATTTCACCCCTTTTAATCATTTTTGCAACTTTTGGTTAACCATTTCCCCCAGCTTCTGGTTAACCATTTCCCCTTTGGGACTTAGTCTCTGAGCATTCTTTTGGGATTCTGGTTAATCATTTGCCAATTTTTAAAAAATGTTGCCGCTTTTGTTTAATGCTTTCTGGTCAACCTTTCCCTCTTTCAGACTTCACCGCGGCACATTGCTTTAGCCTCCTGGTTAATCATTTCACCCCTTTTAATCATTTTTGCAACTTTTGGTTAACCATTTCCCCCAGCTTCTGGTTAACCATTTCCCCTTTGGGACTTGGTCTCTGAGCATTCTTTTGGGATTCTGGTTAATCATTTGCCAATTTTTTAAAAATGTTGCCACTTTTGTTTAATGCTTTCTGGTCAACCTTTCCCTCTTTCAGACTTCACCGCGGCACATTGCTTCAGCCTCCTGGTTAATCATTTCACCCCTTTTAATCATTTTTGCAACTTTTGGTTAACCATTTCCCCCAGCTTCTGGTTAACCATTTCCCCTTTGGGACTTAGTCTCTGAGCATTCTTTTGGGATTCTGGTTAATCATTTGCCAATTTTTAAAAAATGTTGCCACTTTTGTTTAATGCTTTCTGGTCAACCTTTCCCTCTTTCAGACTTCACCGCGGCACATTGCTTCAGCCTCCTGGTTAATCATTTCACCCCTTTTAATCATTTTTGCAACTTTTGGTTAACCATTTCCCCCAGCTTCTGGTTAACCATTTCCCCTTTGGGACTTAGTCTCTGAGCATTCTTTTGGGATTCTGGTTAATCATTTGCCAATTTTTTAAAAATGTTGCCACTTTTGTTTAATGCTTTCTGGTCAACCTTTCCCTCTTTCAGACTTCACCGCGGCACATTGCTTTAGCCTCCTGGTTAATCATTTCACCCCTTTTAATCATTTTTGCAACTTTTGGTTAACCATTTCCCCCAGCTTCTGGTTAACCATTTCCCCTTTGGGACTTAGTCTCTGAGCATTCTTTTGGGATTCTGGTTAATCATTTGCCAATTTTTAAAAAATGTTGCCACTTTTGTTTAATGCTTTCTGGTCAACCTTTGCCTCTTTCAGACTTCCCCGCGGCACATTGCTTCAGCCTCCTGGTTAATCATTTCACCCCTTTTAATCATTTTTGCAACTTTTGGTTAACCATTTCCCCCAGCTTCTGGTTAACCATTTCCCCTTTGGGACTTAGTCTCTGAGCATTCTTTTGGAATTCTGGTTAATCATTTGCCAATTTTTAAAAAATGTTGCCGCTTTTGTTTAATGCTTTCTGGTCAACCTTTCCCTCTTTCAGACTTCACCGCGGCACATTGCTTTAGCCTCCTGGTTAATCATTTCACCCCTTTTAATCATTTTTGCAACTTTTGGTTAACCATTTCCCCCAGCTTCTGGTTAACCATTTCCCCTTTGGGACTTAGTCTCTGAGCATTCTTTTGGGATTCTGGTTAATCATTTGCCACTTTTTAAAAAATGTTGCCGCTTTTGTTTAATGCTTTCTGGTCAACCTTTCCCTCTTTCAGACTTCACCGCGGCACATTGCTTTAGCCTCCTGGTTAATCATTTCACCCCTTTTAATCATTTTTGCAACTTTTGGTTAACCATTTCCCCCAGCTTCTGGTTAACCATTTCCCCTTTGGGACTCAGTCTCTGAGCATTCTTTTGGGATTCTGGTTAATCATTTGCCACTTTTTTAAAAATGTTGCCGCTTTTGTTTAATGCTTTCTGGTCAACCTTTCCCTCTTTCAGACTTCACCGCGGCACATTGCTTTAGCCTCCTGGTTAATCATTTCACCCCTTTTAATCATTTTTGCAACTTTTGGTTAACCATTTCCCCCAGCTTCTGGTTAACCATTTCCCCTTTGGGACTTAGTCTCTGAGCATTCTTTTGGGATTCTGGTTAATCATTTGCCAATTTTTAAAAAATGTTGCCGCTTTTGTTTAATGCTTTCTGGTCAACCTTTCCCTCTTTCAGACTTCACCGCGGCACATTGCTTTAGCCTCCTGGTTAATCATTTCACCCCTTTTAATCATTTTTGCAACTTTTGGTTAACCATTTCCCCCAGCTTCTGGTTAACCATTTCCCCTTTGGGACTTAGTCTCTGAGCATTCTTTTGGGATTCTGGTTAATCATTTGCCAATTTTTAAAAAATGTTGCCGCTTTTGTTTAATGCTTTCCCTGCTTTGTGGTCAAACTTTTCCCCTTTAGGACTTCATCGCCGCACATTATTTTCGAATTCTGGTTAATCATTTCACCCCTTTTAATCATTTTTGCAACTTTTGGTTAACCATTTCCCCCAGCTTCTGGTTAACCATTTCCCCTATGGGACTTAGTCTCTGAGCATTCTTTTGGGATTCTGGTTAATCATTTGCCAATTTTTAAAAAATGTTGCCGCTTTTGTTTAATGCTTTCTGGTCAACCTTTCCCTCTTTCAGACTTCACCGCGGCACATTGCTTTAGCCTCCTGGTTAATCATTTCACCCCTTTTAATCATTTTTGCAACTTTTGGTTAACCATTTCCCCCAGCTTCTGGTTAACCATTTCCCCTTTGGGACTTAGTCTCTGAGCATTCTTTTGGGATTCTGGTTAATCATTTGCCACTTTTTTAAAAATGTTGCCGCTTTTGTTTAATCGTTTCCCTGCTATGTGGTCAACCTTTTCCCCTTTCAGACTTCATCGCCGCGCATTGTTGTCGACTTCTGGTTAATCATTTTTCCCCTTTAAATCTTTTTTTGCCACTTTCGGTTAACCATTTCACCCAGCTTCTGGTTAACCATTTGCCCCATTATACTGAATTTTTCCGCTTTGGTTTAATCATTTCCCTGCTTTCTTGTCAACCTTTTCCCCTTTTGGACTTCGCCGCCGCACTTTGCTTTTGCCTTCTGGTTAAACATTTCTCCCCTTTTAATCCTTTTTCCCACTTTTGGTTCACCAGTTCACCCAGCTTCTGGTTAACCATTTCCCCTTTGGGACTTAAGTCTCTGAGCATTCTTTTGGGATTCTGGTTAACCATTTGCCACTTTTTTAAAAATGTTGCCGCTTTTGTTTAATGCTTTCCCTGCTTTCTGGTCAACCTTTTCCCCTTACGACTTCGCCGCCGCACTTTGCTTTCGCCTTCTGGTTAATCATTTCACCCCTTTTAATCCTTTTTCCCACTTTGGGTTGGACAGTTCACCCAGCTACTGGTTAACCATTTCCCCTTTGGGACTTAAGTCTCTGAGCATTCTTTTGTGATTCTGGTTCACCATTTGTCCCTTTTTAAAAGATATTGCTGCTTTTGATTAAACCTTTCCCTGCTTTGCGGTCGACCTATTCCTCTTTCAGACTTCATCGCCGCACCTTGTTTTCGACATCTGGTTCAACATTTCTCCCCTTTTAATCCTTTTTCCCACTTTTGGTTAAGCAGTTCACCCAGCTTCTGGTTCACCATTTGCCCCTTTTTACTGAATTTTTCTGCTTTTGTTTAATCATTTCCCTGCTTTGCGGTCGACCTATTCCTCTTTCAGACTTCATCGCCGCGCATTGTTTTCGACATCTGGTTCAACATTTCTCCCCTTTTAATCCTCTTTCCCACTTTTGGTTAAGCAGTTCACCCAACTTCTGGTTAACCATTTGCCCCTTCTTACTGAATTTTTCTGCTTTTGTTTAATCATTTCCCTGCTTTATGGTCAACCTTTTCCCCTTTAGGACTTCGCCGCCGCACTTTGCTTTCGCCTTCTGGTTAATCATTTCACAACATTTTAATCCTTTTTCCCACTTTTGGTTAAACAGTTCACCCAGCTTCTGGTTAACCATTTGCCCCTTTGGGACTTAAGTCTCTGAGCATTCTTTTGGGATTCTGGTTCACCATTTGTCCCTTTTTAAAAGATATTGCTGCTTCTGTTTAATCCTTTCCCTGCTTTGCGGTCAACCTTTTCCTCTTTCAGACTTCATCGCCGCGCATTGTTTTCGACATCTGGTTCAACATTTCTCCCCTTTTAATCCTCTTTCCCACTTTTGGTTAAGCAGTTCACCCAACTTCTGGTTCACCACTTGCCCCTTTTTACTGAATTTTTCTGCTTTTGTTTAATCATTTCCCTGCTTTCCGGTCAACCTTTCCCTCTTTCAGACTTAATCGCCGCACATTGTTGTCGACTTCTGGTTGATCAGTTCACACCCCTTTTTTATCCTTTTTCCCACTTTGGGTTAAGCAGTTCACCCAGCTTCTGGTTAACCATTTGCCCCTTTGGCACTTAAGTCTCTGAGCATTCTTTTGGGATTCTGGTAAACCATTTGTCCCTTTTTAAAAAATGCTGCTGCTTTTGTTTAATGCTTGCCCTGCTTTGCGGTCGATCATTTCACCCCTTTTAATCCATTTTTGCCACTTTGGGTTAAACAGTTCACACAACTTCTGGTTCACCATTTCACATTTCGGAACTTTTATTCCCACCATTACTTTGGGCTTCTGGTTCATCATTTCACGCTGTTTTACAAATCTTTGCCGCTTCACTTTTAATCCACAAACCGTGGCTCGCTTTCGGGTGGGGGGGGGGGGTAGCGGGTTTGGGCCGGGCACTCGACATCCCGGTGTGCGACCGGGTTCGTTCTGGTACCGCTCGGTGCCCCTCGTCCTGCTCTTGCCGCGGAAGCAAACCAGACGACCGTCGGTCTCACGCCCGAGGGGAGAGGAGGCGGAAAGCGGTTTGCAGCCTTTCGCTGTACCTCCGGCGGGCAGCGCCGCACCTCCGAGTGCTCGGTACCGTTCGCTGCACCTCGTCCGGCCGCACGCAGCGAGCCAAACCCGGAGGAAATCGGCCTGTGCCTTCTCGAGATATGGGCCTCCGGGTGGGACGGACAAACCGGGGCCCCGAGCTCGCTTTCGGCGGCCCGGCACTCGACTTCCCGGTGTCCGAACGTGATCCTTCCGGTACCCTTCGGTGCCCCTTGCCCGACTCTAGCTCCCGTGCTGAAGCGGAGTCGGTCGGCCTGACGGCCTGCCGAGTTAACCAGCGGAAAGCGGTGCGCAGCCTTTCGCTTGCAGCTCCGGCGGGCAGCGCCGCACCTCCGGCTGCTCAGTGCCGTCCGCTGCTCCCCTTCCGGCTGCACGCAGCGAACCATACCCGGAGGAAATCGGCCTCGGCCTTCCGGAGATATGGGCCTGCGAGTGGGACCAATAAATCGGTGCACATTTCCGGCTCGGTTTCCGGCCTCGGCACTATCAGTTCACGCCGTCCGACCGACGTCGTTCTGGCACGGTTCCGTTGCTCCTTGATCCGGTCCAGCCACGGTAATCAGCCGAAGATGGTGGGGGGGACACATTGCCCGCCGAGTTAGCCGGAGGAAATCGGCCTCGGACTTCCTCAGATATCAGCCTCCGGGTGGGACAGACAAACCGGGGACCCGAGCACGCTTTCGGCGGCCCGCTGGTCGACTTCCCGGTGTGCGACCGGGTTCGTTCCGGTACCGTTCGCTGCCCCTCGTCCTGCTCTAGCCGCGGAAACAAACCCGACGACCGTCGGTCTCACGCCCGCGGAGGGAGGTGGCGGAAAGTGGTTTGCAGCCTTTCGCTGTACCTCCGGCGGGCAGCGCCCGACCTCCGAGTGCTCGGTACCGTCCGCTGCGCCTGGTCCGGCCGCACACAACGAGCCATACCCGGTGGAAATCGGCCTGTGCCTTCCAGAGATATGGGCCTCCGGGTGGGACGGACAAACCGGGGCCCCGTGCTCGCTTTCGGCGGCCCGCTAGTCGACTTCCCGGTGTGCGACCGGGTTCCTTCCGGTACCGTTCGCTGCCCCTCGTCCTGCTCTAGCCGCGGAAACAAACCCGACGACCGTCGGTCTCACGCCCGCGGAGGGAGGCGGCGGAAAGTGGTTTGCAGCCTTTCGCTGTACCTCCGGCGGGCAGCGCCCGACCTCCGAGTGCTCGGTACCGTCCGCTGCGCCTGGTCCGGCCGCACACAACGAGCCATACCCGGTGGAAATCGGCCTGTGTCTTCCGGAGATATGGGCCTCCGGGTGGGACGGACAAACCGGGGCCCCGAGCGGTGGCACCCTGCTCGCTTTCGGCGGCCCGGCACTCGACTTCCCGGTGTGCGAACGTCATCGTTCCGGTACCCTTCGGTGCCCCTTGCCCCACTCTAGCTCCGGTGCTAAAGCGGAGTCGGTCGGTCTCACGGACGCCGAGTTAGCAGGCGGAAAGCGGTGCGCAGCCTTTCGCTGTCACTCCGGCGGGCAGCACCGCACCTCCGAGTGCTCGGTACCGAACGCTGCGCCGCCTCCTGCCGCACGCAACGAGCCATACCCGCAGGAAATCGGCCTCGGCGTTCCGGAGTTATCCGCCTCCGAGTGGGCCTGACCAAGCGGGGTGAACTGGAAATCATTAACCAACGTACTTCCATGTTTTCACCCGCAGAGGGCAGCACTCTCTTCTCCGTTTTAAACTGGGCCGACCCGGCTCCGTTTCGAGACCCGGCACTCGACTTCCCGGTGTGCGACCGGGTTCGTTCCGGTACCGTTCGCTGCCCCTCGTCCTGCTCTAGCCGCGGAACTAAACCCGACGACCGTCGGTCTCACGCCCGCGGAGGGAGGCGGCGGAAAGTGGTTTGCAGCCTTTCGCTGTACCTCCGGCGGGCAGCGCCCGACCTCCGAGTGCTCGGTACCGTCCGCTGCGCCTGGTCCGGCCGCACACAACGAGCCATACCCGGTGGAAATCGGCCTGTGCCTTCCGGAGATATGGGCCTCCGGGTGGGACGGACAAACCGGGGCCCCGAGCTCGCTTTCGGCGGCCCGCTAGTCGACTTCCCGGTGTGCGACCGGGTTCCTTCCAGTACCGTTCGCTGCCCCTCGTCCTGCTCTAGCCGCGGAACCAAACCCGACGACCGTCGGTCTCACGCCCGCGGAGGGAGGCGGCGGAAAGTGGTTTGCAGCCTTTCGCTGTACCTCCGGCGGGCAGCGCCGGACCTCCGAGTGCTCGGTACCGTCCGCTGCGCCTGGTCCGGCCGCACGCAACGAGCCATACCCGGAGGAAATCGGCCTGTGCCTTCCGGAGATATGGGCCTCCGGGTGGGACGGACAAACCGGGGCCCCGAGCGGTGGCACCCTGCTCGCTTTCAGCGGCCCGGCACTCGACTTCCCGGTATGCGAACGTGATCGTTCCGGTACCCTTCGGTGCCCCTTGCCCCACTCTAGCTCCGGTGCTAAAGCGGAGTCGGTCGGTCTCACGGACGCCGAGTTACCAGGCGGAAAGCGGTGCGCAGCCTTTCGCTGTCACTCCGGCGGGCAGCACCGCATCTCCGAGTGCTCGGTACCGTACGCTGCGCCGCCTCCTGCCGCACGCAACGAGCCATACCCGGAGGAAATCGGCCTCGGCGTTCCGGAGTTATCCGCCTCCGAGTGGGCCTGACCAAGCGGGGTGAACTGGAAATCATTAACCAACGTACTTCCAGGTTTTCACCCGCAGAGGGCAGCACTCTATTCTCCGTTTTAAATTGGGCTGACCCGGCTCCGTTTCGAGACCCGGCACTCGACTTCCCGGTGTGCGAACGTGATCGTTCCGGTACCCAACCGTGCCCCTTGCCCCACTCTAGCTCCGGCGGTAAAGCGAAGTCGGTCGGTCTCACGGACGCCGAGTTAGCAGGCGGAAAGCGGTGCGCAGCCTTTCGCTGTCACTCCGGCGGGCAGCATCGCACCTCCCAGTGCTCTGTACCGTACGCTGCGCCTCCTCCTGCCGCACGCAACGAGCCATACCCGGAGGAAATCGGCCTCGGCCTTCCTGAGATATCAGCCTCCGAGTGGGCCCGAAGAGTCGGTGGCACCCTGCTCGCTTTCAGCGGCCCGGCACTCGACTTCCCCGTGTGCGAACGTCATCCTTCCGGTACTCAACCGTGCCCCTTGCCCCACTCTAGCTCCGGCGATAAAGCGGAGTCGGTCGGTCTCACGGACGCCGAGTTACCAGGCGGAAAGCGGTGCGCAGCCTTTCGCTGTCACTCCGGCGGGCAGCACCGCACCTCCCAGTGCTCGGTACCGTACGCTGCGCCTCCTCCTGCCGCACGCAACGAGCCATACCCGGAGGAAATCGGCCTCGGCCTTCCTGAGATATCAGCCTCCAAACGGGCGTCACAAATCAGGGCACATGGTCAGCTGCAAAGCAGCGTCATTACAACCTCTCACTGCACCCCACACGACATTCCGCTTGCCTGCCTGCCGCTGCCTACTCTCACCAGCGAAACAAAGTCAGGATAACACCCCAATGCAAGCAGCTCCCTTCCGGCCAACCAACCCACACCAATCCCCTTGCCTGCCTCCCACAAATTCCACCAGCCA
>NW_027140032.1:17500-27500 GCF_035084215.1 Heptranchias perlo | reverse complement strand
CAGGAGAGTCGTGCCGACAAAACCCACTGACTTTTAAAACTGTCCGTCTGCCACTTGGGACAGAGAGAGGAACCTGACGAGCCTGAACACCAGCCTTGGCTGGACCGCTCGGGCCCTCCCATGTCGGACGCGAGTCGCCAAATCGATCGGAAGAGAGTACCGATTCCTCTCAAAAAGTCTGCGTGCCCGTTATTATAAAAGCAGCCCACCGGCCGCGGTGCCTTGCCCACAAACACACTTGGTGTCTGGGGTGATTCAGAGCCGCCGCGGCTCGAAAGTGTCAACCTGTTTTAAAAGTCATCGCTATGCCGGCACAGGTGACTTTCAAGTTAAAGAGTTCTCTTTATTGGCTTTCAAAAAAATCTGCAAAGTGTCACAGAGATTTTGAGAAACTCTTTTTTTTCTTTATATTATTATAATATAATATAATGTGTATATGTTTTCGAAAAGCATCCACCAGCAATCCATGGTGAGCCTCTCTCTGCTGGCAAGCTCCTCCTGCCTGAGCCCGACGCTGTCGAGGCTCAACACGATTTCAGACTGACAAAGAGTTCGAAAATTGCCGCCTGATGTAGCTTTAAATGCTGACAGGTGACTTCCGAGTGCTCTTGTAAAGGTCTCCGCTTTGAAATTGAGAGCCTTTTGCCAAGTGTCACTTTTTCAGGCACTCTTAAAGTGCACCTGGGCTGTCAGAGAAAGCTCTGAAAATCGTGTTCTCGAAAATCTCCGGGTACCCGACCAATCCCTAGGTGCCCGAATGACAAGTGTCAATTCGGCAGGACGGCCTCCCACCTCCGGCCGCAGATGCGTCACTAAATCCCCGCAAAGGGGGCTTTCTCATTTCGGCATAGGGGCTTCCGCGGCCAACTCATTAACCTGTGCTCGGACTTTTTGTGCCACAAGTGCAAGGGACCGTTTGCCGGCAGCTACTCGCACCCCCCCGCCCAGGGGGGGAATCCTCTGACCGGAGATCCGAAACGCCGGCCGAATCCATCCCCGTCGGACTTCCGAAGGGGTTCCCTCGACCGACTGACTTCCGAACTCCTTTCTGGGCTTAAACGGGTGGAATTCGGACCCTCTCGCAAGGGAGCCGAAGCCCGCCAGCCCCGGGAGGCCTCGGGGCCGCCGTTTTCAAGCCCGACCAAAAAACCCGAAAAATGGGGAAAAATGGGAAAAATTCCCACTCCCAAAAGGCTTAAAAGTCGGTTGGGCGGCAGCCCGGGTCGGTCTCTGCAGACCTGGAGGCGCTAGACACAAGTCTGGTAAACAGGCTAAGTCTCGACATGCCACCTCTTACTATCCTGCAGGTACCCCGCCAATCCCCCCGGAACCGGCTGGCAATTGGCGAATCAGCGGGACGAATTTGAATTCGTGACCGACTCTCTGACACCGAATCGCCGCAAACGCGTTTCGATTTTTCGGCTTCGGTACCTCCCATCAGACTTTGACTGGCCATATCTCCGGACTCACGTGTCGCAGCCGGGACCTTCAGGTACCGTTCGACGCGTCTAACCCTGCCCCGTCGAATGGCGCCCCTCGCGGTGTGGTCCGATTTCCGCATTTTGGTCAGATTTGCCTCCAAATTTTTCAGATTGAGTTGACGAATGCCCCCTACGGGGTAACCTCTTGCCCTTTCGGACATGGTCCCTGTGACTTAATTTCCGCCTTTTGCTCAATCGTTTCCCCATTTATAATTAATTTTAAAAATCGGGTTACTCAGTTCTGGTTTACCAGTTCCCTCTTCGGACTTAGTTTTTGGTTAATCATTTCCGGTTCACCAGTTCCCGTTTTGGACTTAGTCTCTGCGGGCCGTTTCTCATCTTTTGGTTCATCAGTTCCCCTCTTTTAATAATTTTTTGGCTGCTTTCGTTTGATCATTTCCCTGCCTTCTGGGTGACTTTTGCCCCTTAGGACTTCATCGCCGCACATTATTTTCGACTTCTGGTTGATCATTTCACCCCTTTTAATCATTTTTGCAACTTTTGGTTAACCATTTCACCCAGCTTCTGGTTAACCATTTCCCCTTTGGGACTTAGTCTCTGAGCATTCTTTTGGGATTCTGGTTAATCATTTGCCAATTTTTAAAAAATGTTGCCGCTTTTGTTTAATGCTTTCTGGTCAACCTTTCCCTCTTTCAGACTTCACCGCGGCACATTGCTTTAGCCTCCTGGTTAATCATTTCACCCCTTTTAATCATTTTTGCAACTTTTGGTTAACCATTTCCCCCAGCTTCTGGTTAACCATTTCCCCTTTGGGACTTGGTCTCTGAGCATTCTTTTGGGATTCTGGTTAATCATTTGCCAATTTTTTAAAAATGTTGCCACTTTTGTTTAATGCTTTCTGGTCAACCTTTCCCTCTTTCAGACTTCACCGCGGCACATTGCTTCAGCCTCCTGGTTAATCATTTCACCCCTTTTAATCATTTTTGCAACTTTTGGTTAACCATTTCCCCCAGCTTCTGGTTAACCATTTCCCCTTTGGGACTTAGTCTCTGAGCATTCTTTTGGGATTCTGGTTAATCATTTGCCAATTTTTAAAAAATGTTGCCACTTTTGTTTAATGCTTTCTGGTCAACCTTTCCCTCTTTCAGACTTCACCGCGGCACATTGCTCCAGCCTCCTGGTTAATCATTTCACCCCTTTTAATCATTTTTGCAACTTTTGGTTAACCATTTCCCCCAGCTTCTGGTTAACCATTTCCCCTTTGGGACTTAGTCTCTGAGCATTCTTTTGGGATTCTGGTTAATCATTTGCCAATTTTTTAAAAATGTTGCCACTTTTGTTTAATGCTTTCTGGTCAACCTTTCCCTCTTTCAGACTTCACCGCGGCACATTGCTTTAGCCTCCTGGTTAATCATTTCACCCCTTTTAATCATTTTTGCAACTTTTGGTTAACCATTTCCCCCAGCTTCTGGTTAACCATTTCCCCTTTGGGACTTAGTCTCTGAGCATTCTTTTGGGATTCTGGTTAATCATTTGCCAATTTTTAAAAAATGTTGCCACTTTTGTTTAATGCTTTCTGGTCAACCTTTCCCTCTTTCAGACTTCACCGCGGCACATTGCTTCAGCCTCCTGGTTAATCATTTCACCCCTTTTAATCATTTTTGCAACTTTTGGTTAACCATTTCCCCCAGCTTCTGGTTAACCATTTCCCCTTTGGGACTTAGTCTCTGAGCATTCTTTTGGGATTCTGGTTAATCATTTGCCAATTTTTAAAAAATGTTGCCGCTTTTGTTTAATGCTTTCTGGTCAACCTTTCCCTCTTTCAGACTTCACCGCGGCACATTGCTTTAGCCTCCTGGTTAATCATTTCACCCCTTTTAATCATTTTTGCAACTTTTGGTTAACCATTTCCCCCAGCTTCTGGTTAACCATTTCCCCTTTGGGACTTGGTCTCTGAGCATTCTTTTGGGATTCTGGTTAATCATTTGCCAATTTTTTAAAAATGTTGCCACTTTTGTTTAATGCTTTCTGGTCAACCTTTCCCTCTTTCAGACTTCACCGCGGCACATTGCTTCAGCCTCCTGGTTAATCATTTCACCCCTTTTAATCATTTTTGCAACTTTTGGTTAACCATTTCCCCCAGCTTCTGGTTAACCATTTCCCCTTTGGGACTTAGTCTCTGAGCATTCTTTTGGGATTCTGGTTAATCATTTGCCAATTTTTAAAAAATGTTGCCACTTTTGTTTAATGCTTTCTGGTCAACCTTTCCCTCTTTCAGACTTCACCGCGGCACATTGCTTCAGCCTCCTGGTTAATCATTTCACCCCTTTTAATCATTTTTGCAACTTTTGGTTAACCATTTCCCCCAGCTTCTGGTTAACCATTTCCCCTTTGGGACTTAGTCTCTGAGCATTCTTTTGGGATTCTGGTTAATCATTTGCCAATTTTTTAAAAATGTTGCCACTTTTGTTTAATGCTTTCTGGTCAACCTTTCCCTCTTTCAGACTTCACCGCGGCACATTGCTTTAGCCTCCTGGTTAATCATTTCACCCCTTTTAATCATTTTTGCAACTTTTGGTTAACCATTTCCCCCAGCTTCTGGTTAACCATTTCCCCTTTGGGACTTAGTCTCTGAGCATTCTTTTGGGATTCTGGTTAATCATTTGCCAATTTTTAAAAAATGTTGCCACTTTTGTTTAATGCTTTCTGGTCAACCTTTGCCTCTTTCAGACTTCCCCGCGGCACATTGCTTCAGCCTCCTGGTTAATCATTTCACCCCTTTTAATCATTTTTGCAACTTTTGGTTAACCATTTCCCCCAGCTTCTGGTTAACCATTTCCCCTTTGGGACTTAGTCTCTGAGCATTCTTTTGGAATTCTGGTTAATCATTTGCCAATTTTTAAAAAATGTTGCCGCTTTTGTTTAATGCTTTCTGGTCAACCTTTCCCTCTTTCAGACTTCACCGCGGCACATTGCTTTAGCCTCCTGGTTAATCATTTCACACCCTTTTAATCATTTTTGCAACTTTTGGTTAACCATTTCCCCCAGCTTCTGGTTAACCATTTCCCCTTTGGGACTTAGTCTCTGAGCATTCTTTTGGGATTCTGGTTAATCATTTGCCACTTTTTAAAAAATGTTGCCGCTTTTGTTTAATGCTTTCTGGTCAACCTTTCCCTCTTTCAGACTTCACCGCGGCACATTGCTTTAGCCTCCTGGTTAATCATTTCACCCCTTTTAATCATTTTTGCAACTTTTGGTTAACCATTTCCCCCAGCTTCTGGTTAACCATTTCCCCTTTGGGACTCAGTCTCTGAGCATTCTTTTGGGATTCTGGTTAATCATTTGCCACTTTTTTAAAAATGTTGCCGCTTTTGTTTAATGCTTTCTGGTCAACCTTTCCCTCTTTCAGACTTCACCGCGGCACATTGCTTTAGCCTCCTGGTTAATCATTTCACCCCTTTTAATCATTTTTGCAACTTTTGGTTAACCATTTCCCCCAGCTTCTGGTTAACCATTTCCCCTTTGGGACTTAGTCTCTGAGCATTCTTTTGGGATTCTGGTTAATCATTTGCCAATTTTTAAAAAATGTTGCCGCTTTTGTTTAATGCTTTCTGGTCAACCTTTCCCTCTTTCAGACTTCACCGCGGCACATTGCTTTAGCCTCCTGGTTAATCATTTCACCCCTTTTAATCATTTTTGCAACTTTTGGTTAACCATTTCCCCCAGCTTCTGGTTAACCATTTCCCCTTTGGGACTTAGTCTCTGAGCATTCTTTTGGGATTCTGGTTAATCATTTGCCAATTTTTAAAAAATGTTGCCGCTTTTGTTTAATGCTTTCCCTGCTTTGTGGTCAAACTTTTCCCCTTTAGGACTTCATCGCCGCACATTATTTTCGAATTCTGGTTAATCATTTCACCCCTTTTAATCATTTTTGCAACTTTTGGTTAACCATTTCCCCCAGCTTCTGGTTAACCATTTCCCCTATGGGACTTAGTCTCTGAGCATTCTTTTGGGATTCTGGTTAATCATTTGCCAATTTTTAAAAAATGTTGCCGCTTTTGTTTAATGCTTTCTGGTCAACCTTTCCCTCTTTCAGACTTCACCGCGGCACATTGCTTTAGCCTCCTGGTTAATCATTTCACCCCTTTTAATCATTTTTGCAACTTTTGGTTAACCATTTCCCCCAGCTTCTGGTTAACCATTTCCCCTTTGGGACTTAGTCTCTGAGCATTCTTTTGGGATTCTGGTTAATCATTTGCCACTTTTTTAAAAATGTTGCCGCTTTTGTTTAATCGTTTCCCTGCTATGTGGTCAACCTTTTCCCCTTTCAGACTTCATCGCCGCGCATTGTTGTCGACTTCTGGTTAATCATTTTTCCCCTTTAAATCTTTTTTTGCCACTTTCGGTTAACCATTTCACCCAGCTTCTGGTTAACCATTTGCCCCATTATACTGAATTTTTCCGCTTTGGTTTAATCATTTCCCTGCTTTCTTGTCAACCTTTTCCCCTTTTGGACTTCGCCGCCGCACTTTGCTTTTGCCTTCTGGTTAAACATTTCTCCCCTTTTAATCCTTTTTCCCACTTTTGGTTCACCAGTTCACCCAGCTTCTGGTTAACCATTTCCCCTTTGGGACTTAAGTCTCTGAGCATTCTTTTGGGATTCTGGTTAACCATTTGCCACTTTTTTAAAAATGTTGCCGCTTTTGTTTAATGCTTTCCCTGCTTTCTGGTCAACCTTTTCCCCTTACGACTTCGCCGCCGCACTTTGCTTTCGCCTTCTGGTTAATCATTTCACCCCTTTTAATCCTTTTTCCCACTTTGGGTTGGACAGTTCACCCAGCTACTGGTTAACCATTTCCCCTTTGGGACTTAAGTCTCTGAGCATTCTTTTGTGATTCTGGTTCACCATTTGTCCCTTTTTAAAAGATATTGCTGCTTTTGATTAAACCTTTCCCTGCTTTGCGGTCGACCTATTCCTCTTTCAGACTTCATCGCCGCACCTTGTTTTCGACATCTGGTTCAACATTTCTCCCCTTTTAATCCTTTTTCCCACTTTTGGTTAAGCAGTTCACCCAGCTTCTGGTTCACCATTTGCCCCTTTTTACTGAATTTTTCTGCTTTTGTTTAATCATTTCCCTGCTTTGCGGTCGACCTATTCCTCTTTCAGACTTCATCGCCGCGCATTGTTTTCGACATCTGGTTCAACATTTCTCCCCTTTTAATCCTCTTTCCCACTTTTGGTTAAGCAGTTCACCCAACTTCTGGTTAACCATTTGCCCCTTCTTACTGAATTTTTCTGCTTTTGTTTAATCATTTCCCTGCTTTATGGTCAACCTTTTCCCCTTTAGGACTTCGCCGCCGCACTTTGCTTTCGCCTTCTGGTTAATCATTTCACAACATTTTAATCCTTTTTCCCACTTTTGGTTAAACAGTTCACCCAGCTTCTGGTTAACCATTTGCCCCTTTGGGACTTAAGTCTCTGAGCATTCTTTTGGGATTCTGGTTCACCATTTGTCCCTTTTTAAAAGATATTGCTGCTTCTGTTTAATCCTTTCCCTGCTTTGCGGTCAACCTTTTCCTCTTTCAGACTTCATCGCCGCGCATTGTTTTCGACATCTGGTTCAACATTTCTCCCCTTTTAATCCTCTTTCCCACTTTTGGTTAAGCAGTTCACCCAACTTCTGGTTCACCACTTGCCCCTTTTTACTGAATTTTTCTGCTTTTGTTTAATCATTTCCCTGCTTTCCGGTCAACCTTTCCCTCTTTCAGACTTAATCGCCGCACATTGTTGTCGACTTCTGGTTGATCAGTTCACCCCTTTTTTATCCTTTTTCCCACTTTGGGTTAAGCAGTTCACCCAGCTTCTGGTTAACCATTTGCCCCTTTGGCACTTAAGTCTCTGAGCATTCTTTTGGGATTCTGGTAAACCATTTGTCCCTTTTTAAAAAATGCTGCTGCTTTTGTTTAATGCTTGCCCTGCTTTGCGGTCGATCATTTCACCCCTTTTAATCCATTTTTGCCACTTTGGGTTAAACAGTTCACACAACTTCTGGTTCACCATTTCACATTTCGGAACTTTTATTCCCACCATTACTTTGGGCTTCTGGTTCATCATTTCACGCTGTTTTACAAATCTTTGCCGCTTCACTTTTAATCCACAAACCGTGGCTCGCTTTCGGGTGGGGGGGGGGGGTAGCGGGTTTGGGCCGGGCACTCGACATCCCGGTGTGCGACCGGGTTCGTTCTGGTACCGCTCGGTGCCCCTCGTCCTGCTCTTGCCGCGGAAGCAAACCAGACGACCGTCGGTCTCACGCCCGAGGGGAGAGGAGGCGGAAAGCGGTTTGCAGCCTTTCGCTGTACCTCCGGCGGGCAGCGCCGCACCTCCGAGTGCTCGGTACCGTTCGCTGCACCTCGTCCGGCCGCACGCAGCGAGCCAAACCCGGAGGAAATCGGCCTGTGCCTTCTCGAGATATGGGCCTCCGGTGTGGGACGGACAAACCGGGGCCCCGAGCTCGCTTTCGGCGGCCCGGCACTCGACTTCCCGGTGTCCGAACGTGATCCTTCCGGTACCCTTCGGTGCCCCTTGCCCGACTCTAGCTCCCGTGCTGAAGCGGAGTCGGTCGGCCTGACGGCCTGCCGAGTTAACCAGCGGAAAGCGGTGCGCAGCCTTTCGCTTGCAGCTCCGGCGGGCAGCGCCGCACCTCCGGCTGCTCAGTGCCGTCCGCTGCTCCCCTTCCGGCTGCACGCAGCGAACCATACCCGGAGGAAATCGGCCTCGGCCTTCCGGAGATATGGGCCTGCGAGTGGGACCAATAAATCGGTGCACATTTCCGGCTCGGTTTCCGGCCTCGGCACTATCAGTTCACGCCGTCCGACCGACGTCGTTCTGGCACGGTTCCGTTGCTCCTTGATCCGGTCCAGCCACGGTAATCAGCCGAAGATGGTGGGGGGGACACATTGCCCGCCGAGTTAGCCGGAGGAAATCGGCCTCGGACTTCCTCAGATATCAGCCTCCGGGTGGGACAGACAAACCGGGGACCCGAGCACGCTTTCGGCGGCCCGCTGGTCGACTTCCCGGTGTGCGACCGGGTTCGTTCCGGTACCGTTCGCTGCCCCTCGTCCTGCTCTAGCCGCGGAAACAAACCCGACGACCGTCGGTCTCACGCCCGCGGAGGGAGGTGGCGGAAAGTGGTTTGCAGCCTTTCGCTGTACCTCCGGCGGGCAGCGCCCGACCTCCGAGTGCTCGGTACCGTCCGCTGCGCCTGGTCCGGCCGCACACAACGAGCCATACCCGGTGGAAATCGGCCTGTGCCTTCCAGAGATATGGGCCTCCGGGTGGGACGGACAAACCGGGGCCCCGTGCTCGCTTTCGGCGGCCCGCTAGTCGACTTCCCGGTGTGCGACCGGGTTCCTTCCGGTACCGTTCGCTGCCCCTCGTCCTGCTCTAGCCGCGGAAACAAACCCGACGACCGTCGGTCTCACGCCCGCGGAGGGAGGCGGCGGAAAGTGGTTTGCAGCCTTTCGCTGTACCTCCGGCGGGCAGCGCCCGACCTCCGAGTGCTCGGTACCGTCCGCTGCGCCTGGTCCGGCCGCACACAACGAGCCATACCCGGTGGAAATCGGCCTGTGTCTTCCGGAGATATGGGCCTCCGGGTGGGACGGACAAACCGGGGCCCCGAGCGGTGGCACCCTGCTCGCTTTCGGCGGCCCGGCACTCGACTTCCCGGTGTGCGAACGTCATCGTTCCGGTACCCTTCGGTGCCCCTTGCCCCACTCTAGCTCCGGTGCTAAAGCGGAGTCGGTCGGTCTCACGGACGCCGAGTTAGCAGGCGGAAAGCGGTGCGCAGCCTTTCGCTGTCACTCCGGCGGGCAGCACCGCACCTCCGAGTGCTCGGTACCGAACGCTGCGCCGCCTCCTGCCGCACGCAACGAGCCATACCCGCAGGAAATCGGCCTCGGCGTTCCGGAGTTATCCGCCTCCGAGTGGGCCTGACCAAGCGGGGTGAACTGGAAATCATTAACCAACGTACTTCCATGTTTTCACCCGCAGAGGGCAGCACTCTCTTCTCCGTTTTAAACTGGGCCGACCCGGCTCCGTTTCGAGACCCGGCACTCGACTTCCCGGTGTGCGACCGGGTTCGTTCCGGTACCGTTCGCTGCCCCTCGTCCTGCTCTAGCCGCGGAACTAAACCCGACGACCGTCGGTCTCACGCCCGCGGAGGGAGGCGGCGGAAAGTGGTTTGCAGCCTTTCGCTGTACCTCCGGCGGGCAGCGCCCGACCTCCGAGTGCTCGGTACCGTCCGCTGCGCCTGGTCCGGCCGCACACAACGAGCCATACCCGGTGGAAATCGGCCTGTGCCTTCCGGAGATATGGGCCTCCGGGTGGGACGGACAAACCGGGGCCCCGAGCTCGCTTTCGGCGGCCCGCTAGTCGACTTCCCGGTGTGCGACCGGGTTCCTTCCAGTACCGTTCGCTGCCCCTCGTCCTGCTCTAGCCGCGGAACCAAACCCGACGACCGTCGGTCTCACGCCCGCGGAGGGAGGCGGCGGAAAGTGGT
>NW_027140032.1:0-5000 GCF_035084215.1 Heptranchias perlo | reverse complement strand
GCCAGCCCCGGGAGGCCTCGGGGCCGCCGTTTTCAAGCCCGACCAAAAAACCCGAAAAATGGGGAAAAATGGGAAAAATTCCCACTCCCAAAAGGCTTAAAAGTCGGTTGGGCGGCAGCCCGGGTCGGTCTCTGCAGACCTGGAGGCGCTAGACACAAGTCTGGTAAACAGGCTAAGTCTCGACATGCCACCTCTTACTATCCTGCAGGTACCCCGCCAATCCCCCCGGAACCGGCTGGCAATTGGCGAATCAGCGGGACGAATTTGAATTCGTGACCGACTCTCTGACACCGAATCGCCGCAAACGCGTTTCGATTTTTCGGCTTCGGTACCTCCCATCAGACTTTGACTGGCCATATCTCCGGACTCACGTGTCGCAGCCGGGACCTTCAGGTACCGTTCGACGCGTCTAACCCTGCCCCGTCGAATGGCGCCCCTCGCGGTGTGGTCCGATTTCCGCATTTTGGTCAGATTTGCCTCCAAAGTTTTCAGATTGAGTTGACGAATGCCCCCTACGGGGTAACCTCTTGCCCTTTCGGACATGGTCCCTGTGACTTAATTTCCGCCTTTTGCTCAATCGTTTCCCCATTTATAATTAATTTTAAAAATCGGGTTACTCAGTTCTGGTTTACCAGTTCCCTCTTCGGACTTAGTTTTTGGTTAATCATTTCCGGTTCACCAGTTCCCGTTTTGGACTTAGTCTCTGCGGGCCGTTTCTCATCTTTTGGTTCATCAGTTCCCCTCTTTTAATAATTTTTTGGCTGCTTTCGTTTGATCATTTCCCTGCCTTCTGGGTGACTTTTGCCCCTTAGGACTTCATCGCCGCACATTATTTTCGACTTCTGGTTGATCATTTCACCCCTTTTAATCATTTTTGCAACTTTTGGTTAACCATTTCACCCAGCTTCTGGTTAACCATTTCCCCTTTGGGACTTAGTCTCTGAGCATTCTTTTGGGATTCTGGTTAATCATTTGCCAATTTTTAAAAAATGTTGCCGCTTTTGTTTAATGCTTTCTGGTCAACCTTTCCCTCTTTCAGACTTCACCGCGGCACATTGCTTTAGCCTCCTGGTTAATCATTTCACCCCTTTTAATCATTTTTGCAACTTTTGGTTAACCATTTCCCCCAGCTTCTGGTTAACCATTTCCCCTTTGGGACTTGGTCTCTGAGCATTCTTTTGGGATTCTGGTTAATCATTTGCCAATTTTTTAAAAATGTTGCCACTTTTGTTTAATGCTTTCTGGTCAACCTTTCCCTCTTTCAGACTTCACCGCGGCACATTGCTCCAGCCTCCTGGTTAATCATTTCACCCCTTTTAATCATTTTTGCAACTTTTGGTTAACCATTTCCCCCAGCTTCTGGTTAACCATTTCCCCTTTGGGACTTAGTCTCTGAGCATTCTTTTGGGATTCTGGTTAATCATTTGCCAATTTTTTAAAAATGTTGCCACTTTTGTTTAATGCTTTCTGGTCAACCTTTCCCTCTTTCAGACTTCACCGCGGCACATTGCTTTAGCCTCCTGGTTAATCATTTCACCCCTTTTAATCATTTTTGCAACTTTTGGTTAACCATTTCCCCCAGCTTCTGGTTAACCATTTCCCCTTTGGGACTTAGTCTCTGAGCATTCTTTTGGGATTCTGGTTAATCATTTGCCAATTTTTAAAAAATGTTGCCACTTTTGTTTAATGCTTTCTGGTCAACCTTTCCCTCTTTCAGACTTCACCGCGGCACATTGCTTCAGCCTCCTGGTTAATCATTTCACCCCTTTTAATCATTTTTGCAACTTTTGGTTAACCATTTCCCCCAGCTTCTGGTTAACCATTTCCCCTTTGGGACTTAGTCTCTGAGCATTCTTTTGGGATTCTGGTTAATCATTTGCCAATTTTTAAAAATGTTGCCGCTTTTGTTTAATGCTTTCTGGTCAACCTTTCCCTCTTTCAGACTTCACCGCGGCACATTGCTTTAGCCTCCTGGTTAATCATTTCACCCCTTTTAATCATTTTTGCAACTTTTGGTTAACCATTTCCCCCAGCTTCTGGTTAACCATTTCCCCTTTGGGACTTGGTCTCTGAGCATTCTTTTGGGATTCTGGTTAATCATTTGCCAATTTTTTAAAAATGTTGCCACTTTTGTTTAATGCTTTCTGGTCAACCTTTCCCTCTTTCAGACTTCACCGCGGCACATTGCTTCAGCCTCCTGGTTAATCATTTCACCCCTTTTAATCATTTTTGCAACTTTTGGTTAACCATTTCCCCCAGCTTCTGGTTAACCATTTCCCCTTTGGGACTTAGTCTCTGAGCATTCTTTTGGAATTCTGGTTAATCATTTGCCAATTTTTAAAAAATGTTGCCGCTTTTGTTTAATGCTTTCTGGTCAACCTTTCCCTCTTTCAGACTTCACCGCGGCACATTGCTTTAGCCTCCTGGTTAATCATTTCACCCCTTTTAATCATTTTTGCAACTTTTGGTTAACCATTTCCCCCAGCTTCTGGTTAACCATTTCCCCTTTGGGACTTAGTCTCTGAGCATTCTTTTGGGATTCTGGTTAATCATTTGCCACTTTTTAAAAAATGTTGCCGCTTTTGTTTAATGCTTTCTGGTCAACCTTTCCCTCTTTCAGACTTCACCGCGGCACATTGCTTTAGCCTCCTGGTTAATCATTTCACCCCTTTTAATCATTTTTGCAACTTTTGGTTAACCATTTCCCCCAGCTTCTGGTTAACCATTTCCCCTTTGGGACTCAGTCTCTGAGCATTCTTTTGGGATTCTGGTTAATCATTTGCCACTTTTTTAAAAATGTT
Organism: Heptranchias perlo; assembly: GCF_035084215.1. Taxonomy (NCBI): domain Eukaryota; kingdom Metazoa; phylum Chordata; class Chondrichthyes; order Hexanchiformes; family Hexanchidae; genus Heptranchias; species Heptranchias perlo. The sequence goes on along the minus strand of NW_027140032.1, from coordinate 2,199 downwards.
GCCGCTTTTGTTTAATGCTTTCTGGTCAACCTTTCCCTCTTTCAGACTTCACCGCGGCACATTGCTTTAGCCTCCTGGTTAATCATTTCACCCCTTTTAATCATTTTTGCAACTTTTGGTTAACCATTTCCCCCAGCTTCTGGTTAACCATTTCCCCTTTGGGACTTAGTCTCTGAGCATTCTTTTGGGATTCTGGTTAATCATTTGCCAATTTTTAAAAAATGTTGCCGCTTTTGTTTAATGCTTTCTGGTCAACCTTTCCCTCTTTCAGACTTCACCGCGGCACATTGCTTTAGCCTCCTGGTTAATCATTTCACCCCTTTTAATCATTTTTGCAACTTTTGGTTAACCATTTCCCCCAGCTTCTGGTTAACCATTTCCCCTTTGGGACTTAGTCTCTGAGCATTCTTTTGGGATTCTGGTTAATCATTTGCCAATTTTTAAAAAATGTTGCCGCTTTTGTTTAATGCTTTCCCTGCTTTGTGGTCAAACTTTTCCCCTTTAGGACTTCATCGCCGCACATTATTTTCGAATTCTGGTTAATCATTTCACCCCTTTTAATCATTTTTGCAACTTTTGGTTAACCATTTCCCCCAGCTTCTGGTTAACCATTTCCCCTATGGGACTTAGTCTCTGAGCATTCTTTTGGGATTCTGGTTAATCATTTGCCAATTTTTAAAAAATGTTGCCGCTTTTGTTTAATGCTTTCTGGTCAACCTTTCCCTCTTTCAGACTTCACCGCGGCACATTGCTTTAGCCTCCTGGTTAATCATTTCACCCCTTTTAATCATTTTTGCAACTTTTGGTTAACCATTTCCCCCAGCTTCTGGTTAACCATTTCCCCTTTGGGACTTAGTCTCTGAGCATTCTTTTGGGATTCTGGTTAATCATTTGCCACTTTTTTAAAAATGTTGCCGCTTTTGTTTAATCGTTTCCCTGCTATGTGGTCAACCTTTTCCCTTTCAGACTTCATCGCCGCGCATTGTTGTCGACTTCTGGTTAATCATTTTTCCCCTTTAAATCTTTTTTTGCCACTTTCGGTTAACCATTTCACCCAGCTTCTGGTTAACCATTTGCCCCATTATACTGAATTTTTCCGCTTTGGTTTAATCATTTCCCTGCTTTCTTGTCAACCTTTTCCCCTTTTGGACTTCGCCGCCGCACTTTGCTTTTGCCTTCTGGTTAAACATTTCTCCCCTTTTAATCCTTTTTCCCACTTTTGGTTCACCAGTTCACCCAGCTTCTGGTTAACCATTTCCCCTTTGGGACTTAAGTCTCTGAGCATTCTTTTGGGATTCTGGTTAACCATTTGCCACTTTTTTAAAAATGTTGCCGCTTTTGTTTAATGCTTTCCCTGCTTTCTGGTCAACCTTTTCCCCTTACGACTTCGCCGCCGCACTTTGCTTTCGCCTTCTGGTTAATCATTTCACCCCTTTTAATCCTTTTTCCCACTTTGGGTTGGACAGTTCACCCAGCTACTGGTTAACCATTTCCCCTTTGGGACTTAAGTCTCTGAGCATTCTTTTGTGATTCTGGTTCACCATTTGTCCCTTTTTAAAAGATATTGCTGCTTTTGATTAAACCTTTCCCTGCTTTGCGGTCGACCTATTCCTCTTTCAGACTTCATCGCCGCACCTTGTTTTCGACATCTGGTTCAACATTTCTCCCCTTTTAATCCTTTTTCCCACTTTTGGTTAAGCAGTTCACCCAGCTTCTGGTTCACCATTTGCCCCTTTTTACTGAATTTTTCTGCTTTTGTTTAATCATTTCCCTGCTTTGCGGTCGACCTATTCCTCTTTCAGACTTCATCGCCGCGCATTGTTTTCGACATCTGGTTCAACATTTCTCCCCTTTTAATCCTCTTTCCCACTTTTGGTTAAGCAGTTCACCCAACTTCTGGTTAACCATTTGCCCCTTCTTACTGAATTTTTCTGCTTTTGTTTAATCATTTCCCTGCTTTATGGTCAACCTTTTCCCCTTTAGGACTTCGCCGCCGCACTTTGCTTTCGCCTTCTGGTTAATCATTTCACAACATTTTAATCCTTTTTCCCACTTTTGGTTAAACAGTTCACCCAGCTTCTGGTTAACCATTTGCCCCTTTGGGACTTAAGTCTCTGAGCATTCTTTTGGGATTCTGGTTCACCATTTGTCCCTTTTTAAAAGATATTGCTGCTTCTGTTTAATCCTTTCCCTGCTTTA
>NW_027140031.1:0-67640 GCF_035084215.1 Heptranchias perlo | reverse complement strand
TGGTGCTGGAAGAGCCCCAGGTTCCCCCGGGGGGTGGAGCCGCCTCTCCAGGCTCCACATTGCCCGTCCCTCCCTCGCTCTGCTCCGGCCCGGCCCGGGCCCAGTGCCCCCGGGGGGGGGGGGGAGCCCCGCGCAGGCGCGTCAGGCAGAGAGGCGGTTCCCGGGTTTATTTTCCACCTTCCTCTCTGCAGGGTTTGGAAAGGGGATTTTTTCCTCTTTATCTCCGGTTTAATTTGTTTCTTGTCCCATTCTGGGTCTGTTCTGAGCTGATTATTTTCGGTTTGTGTTCACTGGGCCCAGTTTGCTGCCCCGTCACTCCCGGCACCGAGTGTTTATAAGAATTTCACTTCCTGCTCTGGTTCCTCGCTCTCTCTTGTTCTGTGTGAAAGCTGCTTCAGGAGCTGGAGGAATGGAGCCCGGAGCTTTCGAGGATGAATTAACCTGTGCTGTGTGTCTCCAGGTTGTACCAGGACCCGGTGGTGTTGTCCTGTCAGCACAGTTTCTGTTTGAAATGTATTGAGGGACTTTGGGCCCAGACACCAGGCCCAGAAGGGTTTGAGTGTCCTCAGTGTCACCGGAAATTCAACCCCAGGCCCAGTCTGGAGAGAAACGTCACGCTGTGTAATATTGTGGAAAAATACAAGCGGTCACAGCCTGCTGCTGATTCAGCCGTGTCGTCTGCGATTACTGTGTCGAGAATCCATCCCCAGCTGTGAAGACGTGTCTGAAATGTGAAATATCTCTCTGCTCCCATCATTTAAAACCACATCTGCTGAACAAGGCCTTCAGTGGACACACCCTCATCGAGCCTGTAGCTGACCTTAAAGACAGGCAGTGCGTTGACCATAAGAAGATCCTTGAATACTACTGTGAAGATGATGCAGAGTGTGTGTGTGTTTCTTGTGTAATAATAGGGAAACATAAATCCCACACACTGCTGAGCCTGGATCAGCACAAGCTGCAATTAAGGTGAGTGACACAAATCCCGATATTAAATACAGTGAGGGAGAATTTTCCTGTTAATGACCAACATTAATTAGAACTGATTACAGACAGTGCTGATTTAGTCCAGTGTTTTCTTGCTGCCCGGATCTGGGTTTACAGCTGTTTGTCAGTCAGATTTGCTCCCTCTCCTTTCTCTTACAGTCTGTCTGAGAGAACAGGGTGGGCTCTGTGAGGGTGTGAGAGTGGCCCCAGGGAGACTGCCCCTCACCCACACTCAGCCCCTCCTGGTGAGGGCACTGTAGAGCTCAGTAATTCACTGTGTGGGCACCTGTGAGAACTGGCACTCCATGGCATAGGGCTGCAGAGCAGAGCATGTTTTAGCCCTGTGTAACGCTGGGGTATTCTGCCATCTGACCAGCAGGGAGAGGACATCACCGGTGGGGGGAGTGAGGGACACCCACGGGGGGAAGACTCAGGGGCTGGGGGGAGAAACTGTTTCTCACAACAAGAGGGAATTGGTGTTTGAGAAATGCTGGTGTGACTGAGTCTGTCTCCCTGACTGATTCCTGGAAATGGAGGAGCTGAGTCCGTGTGAAAATTTGTTTTTTATTTGTTCATGGGATGTGGGCGTCACTGGCGAGGCCGGCATTTATTGCCCATCCCTAATTGCCCTTGGGAAGGTGGTGGTGAGCCGCCTTCTTGAACCGTTGCAGTCCGTGTGGTGAAGGTTCTCACACAGTGCTGTCAGGTAGGGAGTTCCAGGATTTAGATCCAACGATGATGAAGGAACGGCGATATATTTCCAAGTCAGGATGGTGTGAGACTTGGAGGGGAACGTGCAGGTGGTGGTGTTCCATGTGCCTGCTGCTCTTGTCCTTCCAGGTGATAGAGATTGGGGGTTTGGGAGGTGTCGAAGAAGCCTTGGCGAGTTGCTGCAGTGCATTCTGTGGATGGTACACACTGCAGCCATGGTGCGCCGGTGGTGAAGGGTGTATGGGGTGCCAATCAAGCGGGCTGCATTGTCCTGGATGGTGTCGAGCTTTTTGAGTGTTGTTGGAGCTGCACTCATCCAGGCAAGTGGAGAGTATTTCATCACACCCCTGACTTGTGTCTTGTCGATGATGGAAAGGCTTTGGGAGTCAGGAGGTGAGTCAATCGCTGCAGAATACCCAGCCTCTGACCTGCTCTTGTAGCCACAGTATTTATATGGCTGGTCCAGTTAAATTTCTGTTCAATGATGACCCCCAGGATGTTGATGGTGGGGGATTTGATGATGGTAATGCCATTGAATGTAAAGTGGAGGTGGTCATTGCCTGGCACTTATCTGGTGCGAATGTTACTTTCGAGTTATCAGCCCAAGCCTGGATGTTGTGCAGGTCTTGCTGCATGCAGGCACGGACTGTTTCATTATTTGAGGGGTTGCGAATGGAACTGAACACTGTGCAATCATCAGCAAACATCCCCATTTCTGACCTTATAATGGAGGGAAGGTCATTGATGAAGCAGCTAAGATGGTGGGCCTAGGACACTGCCCTGAGGAACTCCTGCAGCAATGTCCTGGGGCTGAGATGATTGGCCTCCAACAACCACTACCATCTTCCTTTGTGCAAGGTATGACTCCAGCCACTGGAGAGTTTTCCTCCTGATTCCCATTGACTTCAATTTTACTCGGGCTCTTGGTGCCACACTCGATGAAATGCTGCCTTGATGTCAAGGGCAGTCACTCTCACCTCACCTCTGGAATTCAGCTCTTTTGTCCATGTTTGGACCAAGGCTGTAACGAGGTCTGGAGCTGAGTGGTCCCGGCAGAACCCAAACTGAGCATTGGTGAGCAGGTTATTGGTGAGTAAGTGCCGCTTGATAGCACTGTCGACGACACCTTCCATCACTTTGGTGATGATAGAGAGTAGACTGATGGGGCGGTAATTGGCCGGATTGGATTTGTCCTCCTTTTTGTGGACAGGACATACCTGGGCAATTTTCCACATTGTCGGGTAGATGCCAGTGTTGTAGCTGTACTGGAACAGTTTGGCTAGAGGCGCGGCTAGTTCTGGAGCGCACGTCTTTCGCACTACAGCCGGGATGTTGTCGGGGCCCAAAGCCTTTGTTGTATCCAGTGCACTCAGCCGTTTCTTGATATCACGTGGAGTGAATCAAATGGCTGAAGACTGGCTTTTGTGATGATGGGGATATCGGGAGGAGGCCGAGATGGATCATCCACTCGGCACTTGTGGCTGAAGATGTTTGCAACGCCTCAGCCTCTTCTTTTGCACTCACATGCTGGACTCTGCTATCATTGAGGATGGGGATGTTTACAGAGCCTCCCCCTCCCATTAGTTGTTTAATTTTCCACCACCATTCAGACTGGATGTGGTCGGACTGCAGAGCTTTGATCTGATCCATTGGTTGTGGAATTGCTTAGCTCTGTCTATAGCATGTTGCTTCTGCTGTTTAGCATGCATGTAGTCCTGAGTTGTAGCTTCACCAGGTCGGCATCTCATTTTTAGGTACGCCTGGTGGTGCTCCTGACATGCTCTTCTACACTCCTCAATGAACCAGGGTTGATCCCCTGGCTTGTTGGTAATGGTAGAGTGAGGAATTTGCCGGGCCATGAGGTTACAGATTGTGCTGGAATACAATTCTGCTGCTGCTGATGGCCCACAGCGCCTCATGGATGCCCAGTTTTGAGCTGCTCGATCTGTTCTGAATCTATCCCATTTAGCACGGTGATCGTGCCACACAACATGTTGGATGGTGTCCTCAGTGCGAAGACGGGACTTCGTCTCCACGAGGACTGTGCGGTGGTCACTCCTACCAATACTGTCATGGACAGATGCACCTGCGACAGGTAGATTGGTGAGAACGAGGTCAAGTAGGTTTTTCCCTCATGTTGGCCTGCTCACCACCTGCCACAGGCCCAGTCTGGCAGCACATGGTGAGTCAGTGTGAAAAGAAGCCGGTGTGTGTGGTTACTCAGTTTATACAGGGCAGGGAGCGCCTCTTTACTGAGAGCCACAGAAGGGAATATTTCTGCTCGGGGCCCAGACACTGAGTCCGTTATTTGAGGGGAGGGAGTACCTCAATGGAATTGGTTTACTCAGCGGGGGATTGTGAGATCACACCCGGGAGTGTGAGATTACGGGGGATGAAATGGCGGGGGGACAGAGACCACCAGGGGCTGTGAGATCGGCAGGGGTTTGGCCAATTGTTGGGAGGGAGGCAGATAGCGAAGTGTGTAGCCCGATCGTGGGGGTGGGGGAGAGATGGCGGCAGGTTTGCTTGAAGGTCCGGGGGAGAGCTCGCTCCTGCTCCTCCTGGCCCACAAGCAGTGCTGGAAAAGCACTTACCTGCTGGATCCGGCAGCTCCCGCTTCCCTTCAGCTGCCAGGTTTCCCGAGTCCTGGAAATCCCGTCCCACAGCCATTAAATCCAGATGGCAGCTAAAATCTGAGGCTGGCAACCTGATTAAAATATTAGAATTCCTGATCCACCTCTCGAGAGACCATCCTTGGTCCTTTGGTCAACAAGGGGCCATAAATATAAGACTGTCACTAATAAATCCAAGAGGGAATTAAGGAGAAACTTCTTTACCAGAGAGTAGTTAGAATGTGGAACGTGTTACCACAAGGAGTAGTTGAGGCGAATATCATAGATACCATTTACAGGGAGGCTGATAAACACATGAGGGAGAAAGGAATAGAAGGATAAGTTGATGGTGTTAGATGAAGTAAAATGGGAGGAGGCTCGTGTGGAGCATAAACACTGGCGTACACCTGTTGGGCCGAATGGCCTGTTCCTGTGCTGTCCATTCTATGTGATCCGTTCAGCTGCCTCCGCCTCTTCTGTCCCTTCCCCTAGCCCACCAAACCAAACTTCCCCCAAGGTTCCCCCCGCCCGAGCCCTGAACTCACATCGCGCTCTCATTTATCTCCTATCTCTCCTCATGCCCTCTCCATGCTCACCTTGTTCATGAGACCCACCTCCTGCTCTCTCGACCCTATTCCCGGTAAATTACTGACCACCCAACTTCCCCAAATGGTGTGTTAGCCTTTATTGCAAGGGGGTTGGAGTATCAGAGTAAGGAGGTCTTGCTGCAATGATATAAGGCTCTGGTGAGACCACACCTGGAGTGCTGTGTCCAGTTTCAATCTCCTTATCTAAGGAAGGATATACTTGCCTTTGAGGGGGTGCAAAGAAGATTCACTAGATTGGTTCCTGGGATGAGAGGGTTGTCCTCTGAGGAGAGATTGAGTAGAATGGGCCTGTATTCTCTCTGGTATTGAGTCGAATGAAAGATGATCGCATTGAAACATATCACGTTCTTAGAGGGCTTGACAGGGTAGATGCTGAGAGACTGTTTCCCCTGGCTGGAGAGTCTAGAACTCGGAGTCCTAGTCGGCCATTTCGGACCGAGATGAGGAAACATTTCTTCACTGAGTGTTGTGAATCTTTGGAATTCTCTATCCCAGAGAGCTATGGATGCTCAGTCATTGAGTATATTCAAGACTGAGATGGTTAGATTTTTGGACACGAAGGGAATCAAGGGATGTGGGGATAGGGCGGGCAAGTGGAGTTGAGGCCGAAGATCAGCCATGATGTTATTGAATGGCGGAGAAGGCTCGAGGGGCCGTATGGCCTACTCTTGCTCCTATTTCTTATGTTCTTATGTCCTTCCTGACCCCAATGCTAGCTGATATTGTAAATAGTTCCCTCTCTTCAGGTACTGTCCCACTCCCTTTCAAATCTGCTGTCATCACCTCCCTCCTCAAAAAACTCACCCTAGACCCCTCTGTCCTTGCAGACTACCACCTCATCTCCAATCTCCCTTTCCTCTCAAGTCCTTGTACGTGTTGTCACCTCCCAAATCTGTGGCAATCTTTCCCGCAACTCTACATTTGAACCTCTCCAATCAGGATTCCACCTCTGCCACTGTACTTAAACGGCCCGACTAAAAAGTCACAAATGAGATCCTTTGTGACTGTGGCCGTGGTGAACTATCCCTCCTCATCCTTCTCCACCTGTCTGCAGCCTTTGACATGGTTGACCACACCATCGTCCTCCAACGCCTGTCCTTTTGTCCAGCTGAGTGGGACTGCCCTCGCCCGGTTCCATTCCGATCTATCCAGTCGTAGCCAAAGAATCTCCGACAATGGCTTCTCTCCCCACCCCCCCGATACCTCTGGAGTCCCCCATGGATCTATCCTTGGCCTCCTCCTATTTCTCATCTGCATGCTGCCCCACGGCGGCATCATCTGAAAACACATTGTGAGGTTTTGGTCTCCATACTTAAGAAAAGACATACTTGCTCTCGAGGCAGTACAAAGAAGGTTCACTCGGTTAATCCCGGGGATGAGGGGGCGGACATATGAGGAGAGGTTGAGTAGATTGGGACTCTACTCATTGGAGTTCAGAAGAATGAGAGGCGATCTTATTGAAACATATAAGATTGTGAAGGGTCTTGATCGGGTGGATGCAGTAAGGATGTTCCCAAAGATGGGTGAAACTAGAACTAGGGGGCATAATCTTAGAATAAGGGGCTGCTCTTTCAAAACTGAGATGAGGAGAAACTTCTTCACTCCGAGGGTGGTAGGTCTGTGGAATTTGCTGCCCCAGGAAGCTGTGGAAGCTACATCATTAGATAAATTTAAAACAGAAATAGACAGTTTCCTAGAAGTAAAGGGAATTAGGGGTTATGGGGAGCGGGCAGGAAATTGGACATGAAGCTGAGTTCGGATCGGTCAATGCCCTGTAGGTGGCGGAGAGGGCCCAGGGGCTATGTGGCCGGGTCCTGCTCCGACTTCTTGTGTTCTTTAGATTTGTGGTTGGGATCAGATCAGCCATGATCTTATTGAATGGCGGAGCAGGCTCGAGGGGCCGATTGGCCTACTCCTGCTCCAATTTCTTATGTTCTTATGTTCCACACTTAGACTGATGACACCCAGCTCTACCTCAGCACTACCTCACTCGACCCATCCACTGCCTCTGATTTCTCACACTGATGGTCCGACATCAAGTCCTGGATGAGTCGAAATTTCCTCCAATTAATTGGGAAGACTGAAGCCATTGTCTGAGACACTCCCTGCCCCCGGCCACAAACTCCGTTCCCTAGCCACCTATTCCATCCCTCTCCCTTTCCACTGTCTCAGGCTAAACCAGACTTATCGCAATCTCAGCGTCCTATTTGACCCTGAGCTGAGCTTCCGACCCCATATCCTCTCCATCACTAAGACCACCTACTTCCACCTCCGGAATATCGACTGTGTCCACCCCTGCCTCAGCCCATCAGCCACTGAAACCCTCATCCATGCTTTTGTTATCTCCAGACTTGACTATTCCAATGCTTTCCTGGCCGACCTCCCTTCTTAAATATGAGCTCATCCAAAACTCTGCTGCCCATATCCCAACTTGTACCAAGTCCCGTTCACCCATCACCCATGTGCTCGCTGACCTGTATTGGCTCCCAGTCCGGCAATGCCTCAATTATAAAATTCAAATCCCTCCATGACCTCACCCCTTCCTATCTCTGAAACCTACTCCAGTCCTACAACCCTCCGAGAACTCTGCGTTCCTCCAACTCTGGCCTATTGTGCATGCCCAAATTCCTTTGCCCCACTATTGGCGGCCGTGCCTTCAGCAGTCTCGGCCTTAAGCTCTGGATTTCCCTCCCCAAACCTCTCCGTCTCTCCACCTCTCCCTCTCCTCCTCTAAGACTCTCCTTAAAACCTACCTCTTTAACCAAGCATTTTGTCACCTGTGCTAAAGTCTCCTTCTTTGGCTCGGTGTCAATTTTTGTGTGATGACTCTCCTGTGAAGAGCCTTGGGAGGTTTTACTACGTTAAAAGCGTGATATAAATGCAGGTTGTTGTTATAAGAACATAAGGAATAGGAGCATACGGCCCCTCGAGCCTGCTCCGCCATACAAAAGATCATGGCTGATCTTCGACCTCAACTCCACTTTCCCGCCAGATCCCCATACCCCTTCATTCAGTTAGAGTCTAAAAATCTATAGATCTCAGTCTCGAACATACTCAACGACTGAGCATCCACAGCCCTCTGGGGTAGAGAATTCCAACCCTCTGAGTGAAGAAAGTTCTCCTCATCTCAGTCCTAATTGGCCGACCTCTTATCCTGAGACTATGCCACCAAATTCTAGACTGTCCGGTCAGGGGAAACAACCTCTCAGCATCTACCCTGTCAAGCCCTCTCAGAATCTTACATGTTTCAATGAGATCACCGATCAATCTTCTAAACTCCAGAGAGTATTGGCCCATTGTACTCAATCTCTCCTCATAGGACAACCCTCTCATCCCAGGAATCAATCCAGTGAATCTTCGTGAAACTGCCTCGAAGGCAAGTATATCCTTCCTTAGGTAAGGAGACCAAAACTGTACACGGTACTCCAGGTGTAGTCTCACCAAAGCCCTGTTATTTTAAAGACTTCCTAATCGCCTTTACAGGAAGAATTGGAGAGAGAAATCGAGAAGCTTCGAGTCCAGCAGAAGGGTTCCAGCAAACAGCGAGACTTGGAGAGATCAGAAGCTGAAATAAAGGTGGGTAAAGTGGGACTGGATTTAGAAAGGGTTTCTCTCCCCGCTGAGTCAATGAGCACATCAGAAACAGGCCTTCCAAACCAGGCTGGTTGTGTTGGGGCCGAGTCACTGATTACACTGAGTTCCCCGTGTGTTTGATGTGAGGGGGAGCTGCTTAACTCTCCCTGCACCCCCCCAGGGAATATTATTACATCACTTGGGCACTGGATTTCCTGAAACAGACACAGTCAGAGGCTGGGAGTTGGAGACTTGCCCTGAAGCCTGTGTCAGATGAACATAGAAAGGAAGAGGAAGAAAAGACCATTAGCCCCAGCGAGCCTGCCCCATGCAGACAGGGTTCAATCACACACACCACTGATCCACCCCGAGCCATGTACTCACCTGGGAAAGGCAAACAGAAGAGAGAAAAAACACCTGCAGACAATTCAGGACAAACTCTGGGAAATTCCTCCCCAGCTCCCTTTTAAAGAGTGGGAGTGACTCCATACCCCCGACATGTTGAGGGAGTCTGTTCCAGAGATCGAGGACTCTGGGGTCTAACCTAACTCTGTGCCTATGGATTTTATACACAGGCCCTCTAGTCCCACCATCCCGATCCATCTCAAGTACCTCACCCAACGAGTGAGTCCAATAATCCCTCGATCATTTTAAAAACCTCAATCATGTCCCTCTCGGCCTGCCTTTCTGTAAATCACCCTCCCTCTTGGAGCCGATCCTCAGAACTTAAATCCATCAGACTACGTGTCATTCTGGCCACCGTCCTCTCCAGAGTCTCAATCTCCTTCACCAGGTGTGGGCACCAAAACTGGACCCATCACTCCAGGTGTGGATGGACCAGGTGGCAGTGCCATACACAGTCTAAATACAGTGCTCTTTCTATTAAACTCAAGGCTCAAGGCAACACTCGTTAAACTCTGTTTTCTCTCCCAGTAGACCCTCCCCCCACTGCTTGTCTATCTTTAACGGGTGATTGAGTAGTGATCGAAACAAACTGTCCCATCCCTGGAAAGTGCCGTGTGCTCAGGGTAAGAGCTGTGTGGAAGGGCCGTTTGTAATGAGAGTTGGTTTGGGTTTCAGACACGAATCAATGAGTTGAAAGGAAAGCTATCGAAGAGCTTCTCTGAATGGAGGAGAGAGCTGGAAGAAGATGAAGAATACGCACTGAAACTGATCGATGAGGAGGGGCTCCGAGCTCTCTCACAGATTAGAAGCTGTTCTGAAGCATTAAATGGGATGGAACAGATTCAATTAATGGATAGAGAAACCCAGAGTCTGGTACAGAGGGACCCTCTCTCCTTTATTCAGGTACATCTTCAATATAAACAGGGCCATGTCTGGGGAATGGGGCGTTTCTGTGAGGCTGGTGAGAGGGCTGAATTGTTTGAAGATTGTTGGTGGGTCCAGCATTGGCGCTGCCCCCTCAGCCCTGCCCTGGGAGTGTTGGCGCTGCCCCCTCAGCCCTGCCCTGGGAGTGTTGGCGCTGCCCCCTCAGCCCTGCCCTGGGAGTGTTGGCGCTGCCCCCTCAGCCCTGCCCTGGGAGTGTTGGCGCTGCCCCCTCAGCCCTGCCCTGGGAGTGTTGGCGCTGCCCCCTCAGCCCTGCCCTGGGAGTGTTGGCGCTGCCCCCTCAGCCCTGCCCTGGGAGTGTTGGCGCTGCCCCCTCAGCCCTGCCCTGGGAGTGTTGGCGCTGCCCCCTCAGCCCTGCCCTGGGAGTGTTGGCGCTGCCCCCTCAGCCCTGCCCTGGGAGTGTTGGCGCTGCCCCAGGATGGAGTGCAGTGAAATGTGGGATTATTGCCCATTCCTGTGACTGGCCCCACCTACTGTTATACACTGAACTCTTTACTCTCAATCCCAAATTCACTCTTTGGTTCCATTGGGTGTTGATTTGTTCGTTGACTGATTTGATCTCCTCTCTTTATTCACAGAACTCGAAGCAGCTCCTTTCCAGGTAAGTTCCTCTCAGTCATACAGTACCTGCTGCTGATAGGGAACCTTCCCCTGTATCTGGGAGAAGAGTGAAAGTAGAATCACCGCTTGGAAACCTTCCCAGATAAGGTGCTTTCAAATGGTGGGAATATTGAGTGATGTTTAACTGTGGTTTGAGGGGTTATTGGCTCAGGCAGCCTGTCGGAAATGGGAGTGACCTGTGCTGTTCCATCGGTGTGTCGAGCTTCTCAGGAACCTGTAAGACAGGAAGTGAGAGAGAGAGAAACCTGCAGTGACCTGTATCTAACCGAGGCTTCCGAAAGGCTCCATGTGTGTCAGTGACAGCTTTATTCCATTGGGTCAGTAAGTGCTGTGTGATTGGCTTGTTCCATCAACCAGCCCATGGAGAAATGAGGAGAGGGGCAGGTCCCAGTGTCAGAGTGACAGTAAAATGTGTTGTGATTGGCTCATTCTATCCACTAACAGAGAAATGAGTCAGTGCTGAGATTTCCCAGTAATGTCACTGTGATTGGACCCTCTGTGAGGGAATCCCACTGATCCCAGGTCCCTGGGAGGCTGTTCCTTCTCCTCTCCTCACTTCAAATGATTGTGGAGAGTGTGATCCTGCAGAGAGGGGGGAGCACAGACTGGAGACCCTCGGGATAATAATAATTATTAATAATGGAAAGATGAGGGCTCCAGTCCAGAAAAACTGGACTGAACACAGACGGCTTTGAAAATCACAAATTGAGCTGAAGTGGCAGCAAACCAGGATCCCACTGCACGTGTGGAGATCAGTGTGAATGCAGGGAGACTGCAAATCCCGGGATTCTGCCATTTTCAGGATGGGTTGCTGCGGGGTCTCAGTACGAGCGTTAGAAGGGGTGCAGGTTGTTGCACTGATCACTCGTTCCCCTTTGGGTTTCTGATCTGAAATGTCCCCACTGATAAAAACATTCTCTCCTCTTTCATTCCAGAGTGACTGAGACTCAGAGAGTCACAGACCCAGATGTTCCAGCGCTCACCCTGAACCTGTCCAATATATCTCAACTTATCCAGAAGAGGCTGAATGGATCGGAAAAGTATCACTCAGACATACTGGGAATCATTGGTAAGAACGTGCAGCTTTTCTCCAATATAAGGGACTGAGAGCAGGTCGGGTTAGTTGTGTTCAGACAGTTGGGAATATCCCCGAACTTTAATATCAGGTCCCCGTGTGTGTGGATCAGGAGCCTGAGATTAATCCTCAGTCCCCAGTGACACCTGCTTTAAACATTCCTCACTGTAATGGGCCAGAGCTTCACCCCCCATGGGTCAGGGAGGGGCGGGTTAGACGAACGATGTTCTTACTGATCAGTTCCTGCTCAATATAATAGGGTCGACAGTATTACAGTGGGTTGACAACGGATCTGGCCCGGGTAAATTGGAATCAAAGATTTGCAGGCAAAACTGTAATTGATCAATGGGCGGCCTTTAAAGAGGAGATAGTTTGGGTACAGTCTGGGTACATTCCCATGAGGGGGAATGGCAGGGCAACTAAAGCCAGAGCTCCCTGAATGACGAAAGAGATGGAGAGTAAGATGACGCAGAAAAAGCAGGTGTGTGACAGATGTCAGGTTGATAATACAAGTGAGAACCAGTCTGAAAATAGAAAATACAGAGGGGAAGTGAAAAAGGAAATAAGAGGGGCAAAGAGAGAGTATGAGAATAGACTGGCAGCTAAGAGAAAAGGGAATCCAAAAGTCTTCTGTAGGCATATAAACAGTAAACGGGGGGTAAGGGGAGGGGTGGGGCCAATTAAGGACGTAAAAGGAGACCTCCGCATGGAGGCAGAGGGCATGGCCGAGGTACTAAATGAATACTTTGCATCTGTCTTTACCAAGGAAGAAGATGCTGCCAAAGTCACAATAAAAGGGGAGGTTGAGATAATGGATGGGGTGAAATTTGATAAAGAGGAGGTACTCGAAAGGTTGGCTATACTTAAAGTAGATAAGTCACACGGTCCGGATGGGATGCATCCTAGGTTGCTGAGGTAAATAAGGGTGGAAATTGCGGAGGTACTGGCCCGAATCTTCCAATCCTCATTAGATCAGGGGGTGGTGCCAGAGGACTGGAGAATTGCAAATTCAACTGCAAATTTTTGAACAAGGGTTTAAGGAAACATCCGGAAACTCCAGGCCAGTCAGTTTAACGTCGATGGTGGGGAATCTTTTAGAAACGATAATCCGGGACAAAATTACCAGTCGGTTCTCATAGAATCCTCGAAAGGTTCCAGCACGGAAGGAGGCCATTCGACGCATCGAGTCAGTGCCTGCTATATGCAAGAGCAATCCAGCAAGTCCCACTCCCCCGCCCTTTCCCCGTAACCCTGCAAATTTTTTGCTTTCAAGTACTTATCCAGTTCCCTTTTGAAGGCCATGGTTGAATCTGCCTCCACCACCCCCTCGGGCAGTGCATTCCAAATCCTGACCACTTGTGTGAAAATGTTTTTCCTCATGTCACCTTTGGTTCTTTGGCCAATCACCTTAAATCTCTGTCCTCTGGTTCTTGACCCTTCCCCCAATGGGACCAGTTTCTCCATATCTACTCCGTCTCGACCCTTCATGATTTTGAAAACCTCGATCAAATCTCCTCACAACTCTTCTCTGTTCCAAGGAGAACAACCACAGCTTTTCCAGTCTATCCACGTAACTGAAGTCCCTCATCCCTGGAATCATTCGAGTAAATCTCTTCTGCACCCTCGCTAAGGTCTTCACGTCTTTCCTGAAGTGCAGGGCCAGAGCTGGACACAATACTCCAGTTGTGGCCGAACCAGTGTTTAATAAAGGTTCATCATGACTTCCATACTTTTGTACTCTATGCCTCCATTTATAAAGCCAAGGATCCCGTATGCTTTATTAACCGTGTTCTCAACCTGCTCTGCAAATTTCAACGAATTGTGCACATATACCACCAGATCTCTCGTTCCTGTACCCTTTATGAGTTGTGCCATCTAGTTTATATTGCCTCTCGTTCTTCGTACTGAAATGTATCACTTTACATTTTTCTGCATTAAATTTCATCTGCCACATGTCCGCCCATGCCACCAGCCTGTCTATATCCTCTTGAAGTCTATCACTATCCTCCTCACTGTTCACTACCCTTCAAGTTTTGTGTCAACTGCAAATTTTGAAATTGTGCCCTGTACACCCAAGTCATTAATATATATCAACAAAAGCAGTGGTCCCAGCACCGACCCCTGGGGAACACCACTGTACACCTCCCTCCAGTCCGAAAAACAACCGTTCACCACTGCTGTTTGTTTCCTGTCACTTAGCCAATTCTGTATCCATGTTGCCACTGCCCCTTTTATTCCACGGGCCGCAATCTTGATGATAAGCCTACCATGTGGCACTTTATCAAATGCCTTTTGAAAGTCCATATACACCACATCCACTGCATTGCCCTCATCTACCCTCTCTGTTACCTCGTCAAAAATCTCTATCAGGTTAGTTAAACATGATTTGCCTTTAACAGATCCGTGCTGGCTTTCCCTAATCAATCCACACTCATCCAACTGATTGTTAATTCTGTCCTGGATTATAGTTTCTAAAAGTTTCCGCATCATTGAGATTAAACTGGCTGGCCTATAGTTGCTGGGTTTATCCTTACACCCTTTTTTGAACAAGGGTGTAACATTTGCAATTCTCCAGACCTCTGGCACCACCCCTGTATCTATGGTTGTTTGGAAGATTATGGCCAGTACCTCCACAATTTCCACCCTTACTTCCCTCAGCATCCAAGGATGCATCCCATTCAGAGTGGGTGACTTATCTACTTTAAGTCAGCGAGCTTTTCAAGTACCTCTTCTTTATCAATTTTTAGCCCATCCAGTGTCTCAACTTTATCTTCCTTTACTGAGACTCTGGCAGCATCTTCTTCCTTGGTAAAGATCGATGAAATGTACTCATTCAGTACCTTGGCCATGCCCTCATTTTTTCTCTTCGTTCATGGGATGTGGGCGTCGCTGGCAAGGCCAACATTTATTGCCCATCCCTAATTGCCCTTGAGAAGGTGGTGATGAGCCACCTTCTTGAACCGCTGCAGTCCGTGTGGTGAAGGTTCTCCAACAGTGCTGTTAGGTAGGGAGTTCCAGGATTTTGACCCAGTGACGATGAAGGAACGGTGATATATTTCCAAGTCGGGATGGTGTGTGACTTGGAGGGGAACGTGCAGGTGGTGTTGTTCCCATGTGCCTGCTGCTCTTGTCCTTCTAGGTGGTAGAGGTCGCAGGTTTGGGAGGTGCTGTCGAAGAAGCCTTGGCGAGTTGCTGCAGTGCATCCTGTGGATGGTACACACTGCAGCCACAGTGCGCCGGTGGTGAAGGGTGTGAATGTTTAGGGTGGTTGAAGGGGTGCCAATCAAGCGGGCTGCTTTGTCCTGGATGGTGTCGAGCTTTTTGAGTGTTTTTGGAGCTGCACTCATCCAGGTAAGTGGAGAGTATTCCATCACACTCCTGACTTGTGCCTTGTAGATGGTGGAAAGACTTTGAGGAGTCAGGAGGTGAGTCACTCTCCACATTATACCCAGCCTCTGACCTGCTCTTGTAGCCATAGTATTTATGTGGCTGGTCCAGTTAAGTTTCTAGTGAATGGTGACCCCCAGGATGTTGATGGTGGGGGATTCGGTGATGGTAATGCCGTTGAATGTCAAGGGGATGTGGTTAGACTCTCTCTTTTTGGAGACGGTAATTGCCTGGCACTTGTCTGGCGCGAATGTTACTTGCCACTTATGAGCCCAAGCCTGGATGTTATCCAGGTCTTGCTGCTTGCAGGCACGGACAGCTTCATTATCTGAGGGGTTGCGAATGGAACTGAACACTGTGCAATCACCAGCGAACATCCCCATTTCTGACCTTATGATGGAGGGAAGGTCATTGATGAAGCAGCTGAAGATGGTTGGGCCTTGGACACAGCCCTGAGGAACTCCTGCAGCAATGCCCTGGGGCTGAGATGATTGGCCTCCAACAACCACTACCATCTTCCTTTGTGCTCGGTATGACTCCAGCGACTGGAGAGTTTTCCCCCTGATTCCCATTGACTTCAATTTTACTCTGGCTCCTTGGTGCCACACTCAGTCAAATGCTGCCTTGATGTCAAGGGCAGTCACTCTCACCTCACCTCTGGAATTCAGCTCTTTTGTCCATGTTTGGACCAAGAGGCCTGGAGCCGAATGGTCTTGGGGGAACCTAAACTGAGCATCGGTGAGCAGGTTATTGGTGAGTAAGTGCCGCTTGATAGCACTGTTGACGACACCTTTCATCACTTTGCTGATGATTGAGAGTAGACTGATGGGGCGGTAATTGGCCGGATTGGATTTGTCCTCCTTTTTGTGGACAGGACATACCTGGGCAATTTTCCACATTGTCGGGTAGATGCCAGTGTTATAGCTGTGCTGGAACAGTTTGGATAGAGGCACGGCGAGTTCTGGAGCACAAGTTTTCAGCATTACAGCCGGGTTGTTGTCAGGGCCCGTAGCCTTTGCTGTATCCAGTGCACTCAACCATTTCTTGATATCACGTGGAATGAATCGAATTGGTTGAAGACTGGCTTTTGTGATGGTGGGGATATCGGGCGGAGGCCAAGATGGATCATCCACTCGGCACTTCTGGCTGAAGATGGTTGCAAACGCTTCAGCCTTGTCTTTTGCACTCACGTGCTGGACTCTGCCATCATTGAGGATGGGGATGTTCAGAGAGCCTCTTCCTCCCATTAGTTGTTTAATTTTCCATCACCGTTCACGACTGGATGTGGCAGGACTGCAGAGCTTTGATCTGATCTATTGGTTGTGGAATCGCTTAGCTCTGTCTATAGCATGTTGCTTCCGCTGTTTAGCATGCATGTAGTCCTGTGTTGTAGCTTCACCAGGTTGGCACCTCATTTTTAGGTATGCCCGGTACTGCTCCTGGCAAGCTCTTCTGCACTCCTCATTGAAACAGGGTTGATCGCCTGGCTTGTTGGTAATGGTAGAGTGAGGAATATGCCGGGCCATGAGGTTACAGATTGTGCTGGAATACAATTCTGCTGCTGCTGATGGCCCACAGCGCCTCGTGGATGCCCAGTTTTGAGCTGCTAGTTCTGTTCTGAATCTATCCCATTTAGCACGGTGGTAGTGCACATAACACGATGCTTGGTGTCCTCAGTGTGAAGACGAGACTTCATCTCCACAAGGACTGTGCGGTGGTCACTCCCACCAATACTGTCATGGACAGGTAGATTGGTGAGGACGAGGTCAAGTAGGTTTTTCCCTCATGTTGGTTCGCTCACCGCCTGCCGCAGGCCCAGTCTAGCAGCTATGTCCTTCAGGACTCGGCCAGTTCAGTCAGTAGTGGTGCTACCGAGCCATTCTTGGTGATGGACATTGAAGTCCCCCACCCAGAATACATTCTGTGCCCTTGCTACTCTCAGTGCTTCCTCCAAATGGTGCTCAACATGGAGGAGGACTGATTCATCAGCTGAGGGAGGGCGGTAGGTGGTAATCAGCAGGAGGTTTCCTTGCCCATGTTTGACCTGATGCCATGAGATTTCATGGGGTCCAGAGTCAATGTTGAGGACTCCCAGGGCCACTCCCTCCTTGCTGTATATCACTGTACCGCCACCTCTGGTCGGTCTGTCCTGCCGGTGGGACAGGACATACCCAGGGATGGTGATGGAAGAGTCTGGGACGTTGGCTGAAGGGATTATTCTGAGTGTATGGCTTTGTCAGGTTGTTGCTTGACTCGTCCGTGGGACAGCTCTCCCAATTTTGGCACAAGTCCCCAGATGTTAGTGAGGAAGACTTTGCAAGGTCAACTGGGCTTGGTTTGCCTTTGTCGTGTCCGGTGCCTCGTGGTCCAATGCCGGGTGGTCTGTTCAGTTTTATGACTCCATTTTTTTTTGGCCGGTCTATTCTCATACTCTGTCTTTGCCCCTCTTATTTCCTTTTTCACTTGCCCTCTGAACTTTCTGTATTCTGCCTGGTTCTCACTTGACATCTGCCATACGCCCCTTTTTTCCATTTCAACTTACTCTCTATCTCTTTTGTCATCCAGGGAGCTCTGGCTTTAGTTGCCCTACCTTTCTCCCTCGTGGGAATGTACCTAGACTGTACCCGAACCATCTCCTCCTTCAAAGCTGCCCACTGTTCAATTACTGTTTTGCCTGCCAATCTTTGATTCCAGTTTACCTGGGCCAGATCTGTTCTCATCCCACTGAAATTGGCCCTCCTCCAATTGAGTATTTTTACTTTCGAGTGGTGCGTGCCCTTTTCCATAGCTATTCTAAACCTTATGATATTATGATTGCTGTTCCCTAAATGCTCCCCCACTGACACTTGCTCCACTTGGCCCGCCTCATTCCCTAGAACCAAGTCCAGCAATGCCTCCTTCCTCATTGAGCTGGATACGTACTGATCAAGAAAGTTCTCCTGAACACATTTCAAAAATTCCTCCCCCTCTTTGCCCCTTATATTATTATTATCCTGGACTATATTGGGATAGTTGAAGTCCCCCATTATCACTACTCTATAGCTTTTGCACCGCTCTGTAATTTCCTTGCAAATTTGCTCCTCTATATTGTTCCCACTAGTTGGTGGCCTATAGAATACTCCCAGTAGTGTAATGGCACCTCTATTGTTTCTTAACTAACCAAATAGATTCTGTCCTTGCCCCCTCCAGGACATCCTCTCTCCAGCATTGCATTATTCACCTTAATCAATACTGCCTCCCCCCCCCATTCCTTTCTTTCCTTCCCTCTCTTCCACTGATGACCTTGTAACCAGGAATATTTAATATCCAATCCTGCCCTTTTTGAGCCAGGTCTCTGTTATCGCCATGACATCATATTCTAATTGTGACTATTTGTGCCTGCAGTTCACTGACCTTGTTTACCACACTTCATGTGATTACACACATACACTGTAAACCAGTCTTAGACTTTCTTCTACTCTCTCCTTGTCCGATCCCACCTAATACTGTACTATTTCTTGCTCTATTGCTGTCTGTCTCTCCCAATCCTTTGTGCCCCTTGTTTCTCTTTTCTAATGCTACATCCTGGTGCCCATCCCCCTGCCAAATTAGTTTAAACCCACCGCCCCCCACAGCACTCGTGTACCTCCCCGCGAGGACATTGGTCCCAGCTCCATTGAGGTGCAACCCCTCTGGCCTGTTCAGGTCCCACCTCCCCCAGCACGAGTCCCAATGCCCCAGGTATCTAAAGCCCTCCCTCCTGCACCATCTCTCCAGCCACACATTTATCTGCTCTATTTTCCGATTTCTATACTCACTGGCGCATGACACTGGGAGTAATCCGGAGATTACTACCTTTGATGTCCTGCTTCTTAATCTCTTTCCTAACTCCTTAAAATCTGTCTGCAGGTCCTCATCCCTCTTTCTACCTGTGTCGTCGATACTGATATGGACTACGACTTCTGGAAGTTCACCCTCCCCCTCCAGAATGGTCTGCAGACGCTCAGTGACATCCTTGACCATGGTGCCATGGAGGCCACATACCATCCTGGACTCGCGTCCGTGGCTGCAGAAATGCCTGCCTGTTCCCATAACTGTAGAATCCCCTATCACTGTTGCTCTCCTGACCTTCTCCCCCCGCCCCCCCCCCCCTGTACAGCCGAGTCACCCATGGCGCTATGGTCCTGGCTCTGGTCCCTCTCAGGTCTGCCGCCGCTCTGTTCTCGGGTCTTGGGTCGCCCCTCCTTTTATCCCCGCTCTCGGGTCTCTCACCTCGGGGTCCGCTCCGCTCTGGTCAGTGACTTAATAGTCACGTGGACAAGAGGAGATTGGATAGAAGTGTTTCAAATCATGACGGGTTTAGATAAAGTAAATAAAGAGACACTGTTCCCATTGGTGGAAGGGTCGAGAACCAGAGGACACAGATTTAAGGTGATTGGCAAAAGAACCAATGGCGACGAGAGGTTGGGATCTGGAATACACTGCCAGGGGGTGGTGGAGGCAGATTCAATCGTGGCCTTCAAAAAGGAATTTGATCAATATTTGAAGAGAAGAAATTTGCAGGGCTACAGAGAGAGACCGGGGAATGGGACTAACTGGATTGTCCTGACAAAGAGCCAGCACAGGCTCGATGGGCCGATTGGCCTCCTCCTGTGCTGTAACGATTCTATGATACGGGTGGATAGTCACAGGTTTATTAAGCATATGATAACTATTATTGACAATAATTAAACACACACAACAACAGCACTCAGGAGTTTTTAACCCGGAGAATCCACACGTTAACAGTGAAATGGTTGGCTGGTCAGGCCCCATCAGATTCTGAGCTCTCTCTTCCCACTATGACTGTTTATCGTTTTTCCCAATCCTGTTGTGTTTTAGTATTACCTCTTGTTCCTTTCATGTCCCCTGTCAATGATTTCCACATCCTGATTGATCTGTCAATCAAATCCTTAGGATGAGGTCAGTTACAGAACCATCAAAGACATTCTAACCCTCCAGTGCACGTGTTGCTGTTCCTCACACTGGGCCGTGTTCCTTTCGACAGGGGTCTCCTTCCAGGGGGGCCTTTACAGACAGCTGTTTATGTCTCAATACAACCAGCTTCAACATTACAGACAACGAACCACCATTCCCACCTCTCTCATGTCCCTGTGAAGTGCAAAGACGAAGAGTTTACAAGATGCCGTTCCACTCGCACCGACACGCCTCCTAAGGTCTTGTTACAGGGTCTGTCCATATCAAAGGGAGAATCAAACTGCTGGTCAGATCAGTTCCAATTGAAAAGTTACTGAACACAGTTACATTAATATAAAGAGGAATCAATAACAGTCCCATTTGATTAACCCTTCGCTAACATCGGAGTTACACACAGCCAATCAGTGTGTCTCTTAAAGGGACACCGTCCCTCACAGGGCTGTCAGCATCTGTGCTCTGGGGAGGAGGCAGAATCAGCTCAACAGGGGCAGCCCCTGTCCCAGGGATCGTCATCGAGCAGGGGACTGGGATCAGGGGGAGAGCGGGAATATTCCAAGGTGTGTTTATAATCTTAAACGGGGATCATTAATTTCTATTTAACCCTTTATTTGATGATTTGACCCTTTATTTGTTGATTTGACCCTTCATTTGTTGATTTGACCCTTTATTTCCCGGTGCTGTTTCTTCAGTGCGAGGGATTCGAGGGTCGAGTTCCTGCTCCTGCTCCTGTTCCCTCCTCACAGCTCGGAATTGGTCCGAGTCTCAGACCCGGGTCCGGAGGGAGTGTTGGTGAATTCAGAGTGGACAGGGAGCAACAGTTTAATGTACAGAAGGGAGATCAGATTCCCCTCAATTCCCCACTGAATCCTCCCTCCTGTGAGCTGTGTGTTCCCAGTACAGCCGGTGCTGAGATTGTGGGGCTGGAACTGTGAGTCTGTGGGATGTGTTGTGTGCCGGTGAATCCCCTCCATTGGGGCTGGGAGAACGTGAGCACAGTGCCAGGGGCTTGTGTGATTAAACTGACTGCTACTGTGTGTCTCCACTGCAGTGTTTGCACTGAGTGTACAGCACTGGGACCCACACACTGCTATTTAACAGGGATTCTGATTGAAGGCCATTGATTTAACATGGGATGAATCCAGTCTAAGAGGTAATATGGGGCTGACACTGTCTGGGAAATACTGACACTCCCACCCTGCAGCTGTCAATCATTGATCTGAGTGGAATAACCCTGTCTGACCAATCTCTTCTCTTCTCTCCTCTCCAGGGCAAAGGTCACCGATGAGCCTGGATCCAAAGACAGTAAACTGGAACTTGGTTCTGTCTGATGATCTGAGATCAGTAACATGGACTGAATGGGAACAGCCCAAACCACCTCACCCAGAGAGGTTTAAAGACTGTCCCCAAGTCCTCTGCTCCCAGAGTTTCTCCTCAGGATCCCATTCCTGGGATGTGGAGACTGATGGGAAGGATTGGGGAATAGGGATTGTGTGTGGGAGTGTAGAGAGGGAGGGGGACGAGTCTAATCTTCGGCTCAGCAGGAAATCCTGGTGTTTGGATTTTTATGATGATTCTCCTCTCAGAGCCTATCACAATTCCGAGTTCACTGTCCTCCCATTGAACTGGTCAATCAGCAGGATCCGAGTTCAGTTAGACTACGAGGCCGGGACTCTGTCATTTCACCGGGTCACTGACTCACTGAGACATTTACACACATTTCAAACCACATTCACTGAACCCGTGTTTCCAGCATTTTATTGTGGGAACAAATCCCTAAAACTGTTAAATTAATCTGAGATTCTGTTGACATCACTCCCGGGTCTGCCACTCGAAAGAAGTTATTTCTGGGTTGCTGGATGTGATTGTATCACTCCCGGGTCAGCCCTCGGATGATGTCACTCCCGGGTCAGCCCTCGGATGATGTCACTCCCGGGTCAGCCCTCGGATGATGTCACTCCCAGGTCAGCCCTCGGATGATGTCACTCCCGGGTCAGCCCTCGGATGATGTCAGGAGCTCAGAAGCTTTGCTGTTTTTAAGGATCCGTGGGGTCTTTGTGCTTTTCTTTGTGCGGGTCTGTCACTAACACTAAAAATAGTAACTTTAGGTGAGTTTGCTTGTAATTCGTGGTGTTACAATTGATTGTCCACTTCAGTTGTAGAATTTTACTACTTTAGTTCCATAATTGTCGTGGTATTAATCTCAGTAATGAATCATAGAAATGTCAGGTGTGACAATGTTAATCTCAGTAGTGAGTGATAGTAGTGACAGGTGTGACTATTAATCTCAGTAGTGAATGATAGTAGTGACAGGTCACGTTCCCTTTAAAGAGCTGCTCTGAAAATCTGATGTGGAGATGCCGGTGATGGACTGGGGTGGACAAATGTCAGGAATCTTACAACACCAGGTTATAGTCCAACAGTTTTATTTGAAAATCACAAGCTTTCGGAGGCTTTCTCCTCCGTCAGGTGAGTGTGACGATCTCACCTGACGAAGGAGAAAGCCTCCGAAAGCTTGTGATTTTCAAATAAAACTGCTGGACTATAACCTGGTGTAGTAAGATTCCTTACATCTGAAAATCTGAGGCTGGGGTTGAAATTGTTCTTTGGCCGTAGCTCAAAACAGCGATGGTGAATCGACAGCCCGAGTTACACTGACTTCAGTGGAAAGGAAAATCGTGCGGGGTGTAAAATGGGCTGTCCATTCACTATCGCCTGTGTTGCACTAACATCAGAGACTAATTCCACCCCCGGGGTCTCCTGGGCATCGCTGAGAGCTTCTGGGACTGCCCAGGGGGGTAACACATCTGTCCTAAACTCAGTCAATGTATTGATAGATTGGACCAGACTGGGAACTTTTAATCTATCGTTTATGGGGTAATGATTTTTAGTTTATTGGACAGTAAGGTTCCTCCAGTGCTCCCGACCAACATGAAATGGTAATATTATGGGATGTTTAACTGAATTAGACACGAGGAAGTGACTGAGTGTGTGAGGTATAAACAGGAAAATTGCCCCACCAATTGGGGTCTACAATCAGTGTCCCAGGTGATCGTGGGTGATAATGGCCCCCAGGATCCCACAAAGGAGGGGGAGGGAGGGGCTGTTGAAGATTGAGACTGAGAAGTAAGAAGGGAAAGCACTTTCTTCGATTACTTCTGTAGTTTAAAACCCCTAATATTGATAGACTGACAGTGCACATGAAACAACGTAATGCTGAGATTGAAAAGGGGACCCTTGGGAATCATGAATGGTGGGAGGTCGTCTATAATGTGGGACAGCATCCTTGGGTGAAAATCATGTCTATACTTTTTGTTATTATACAGCTTGTTATGATTGGAACACTTTTCTTTCATTTGTTGTATTTGAAAGAACTTTTGTGTCGATGTCACGGTGATTAAACTTCTTGTAACAACAATTCTTAACCTTATCTGTGGTGAGTGCAATTCAGATTCATTGAATGATTTAAAGTCAGTTGTTCGATCGCTCACACTCACGGAAGGATTTTGGACTTTTCAATCCCAGTTATTACTTACCTGCTAAAGGAGCTGAGTTTGGTTAAAAGTATTAATTCAACAAAGGAACTGTTAAACTGACTGTTCAAGGCAGCATGCTGGGAAGGTTGGTCACATTGGAAAAGTCTTATTCAGCAGACTGTCTGGACGGTTAAAGATAAGACAGCTGTGAGGCCTTGAAAGTCTGTGAGAAGCTGTTGTAAACATCAGATGATGTCGTATCAACTTGTTTTAAACCATGGGAAAGAGAGAGAGTGGGAAAAGGAACAACAATGTGTTTTGAGCAGCAAGAAGAGTCTAAAACCAGCCATTTTAGTGAGATCGAAGGAGACAGTCCACGAGAGAGACCAGAGACAGACCAGAAGATCACAGCACAGGATGGTGATGGAGAATTAACCTCTCTGTCTCCCGAAGCAGAAGAATTGGCCATTCTGAGTTTCGAGTTGTGCTTCTAATTAAGCTTGTATCAATCTCTATCTGTAAAACTGGTATTTTAATGTTAATAAAACCAATTGGTTAGAAAAGTTTAAAGCCTTGTTTGATCTTACCTCTGATTACCCTAAAGAGTAAATTAAAAACCCCACAGTCACTCTGTCCCTAATAACAGATTCTAGTAACTTCCCCACAACAGACGTTAGACTAATGGGCCTAATTCTCCTGCAAGAAATGAAGGTATTTGGAGAATATGGCTGTCATGGTGGAATAGCTGAGTGTGTGTGAGATGTGAGTTGTGGGTCAGTGAAGTTTGTGACAGTGCTGAGTGTGTGAGGATGGGGAGAAGGATGTTTAGTGAAGTGTGGTGCAGTGATTATATGGAATTACATCGAGTCCACAGCACAGAAACAGGCCATTCGGCCCAACTGGTCTGTGCTTGCATTTATTAATTAGGAATTAAAGGAAATTAGTATTCGTAAAAAAAGAAGTGCTGGAGAAATTAATGGTACTGAAAGTCGATAAATCCCCAGGGCCTGATAATCTGCATCCCAGAGTAATAAAAGAGGTAGCCATGGAAATAGTGGATGCATTAATTGTCATCTTCCAAAATTCTATAGATTATGGAACAGTTCCTGCAGATTGGAGGATGGCAAATGTAATCCCACTATTTTAAAAAAGGGAGAGAGAAAACAGGGACCGACAGACCGGTTAGCCTAACATCAGTCGTAGGGAAAATGCTGGAGTCTATTATAAAGGAGGGGCATTCTTTATCCGCGGGTGGGAGTAGCGATAGGACAAGAGGCCCTCCAGACATATGCTCAAAAGGCAGTGGGGGTCAGCGGGGGACGAAGTCAATGCCAGGCTCACAGCACCATGAACATGGATGCAGTGCAGGAAGAAGTTCAATGCTTTGCCCTGAGTGGTCAAGATGAGTGAGGTCAATTGTCCTTGGCATCTCCGACCAACTGCTCCACCCACTACACCCCCATCACCCACATACCAACAAACTCTATCCATCAGTACTCAACTCTTACAATCAGATGCTTCCTCTCACCCTCACACATCACCACTGTTGCAAGCCGCACACCCACAACTCATAGGACACACACTGGTAGCTATTCAACCATGACAGGCACATCACCCAGACACACTTCTCGCTTCCTTGCAGGAAACGGTGGAGCATTACAGGAGGCAGCAAGTGGCCGTGGCATTTAGTCCCTCGAGCCTGTTCCACCATTCAATGAGATCATGGTCGACCTGTGACCTAACTCCATATACCCACCTTAGCCCCACATCCCATAATACCCTTGGTTCACAGAAATCTATCAATCTCAGATTTAAAATTCACAATTGAGCGAGCATCAACTGCCATTTACAGAAGAGTGTTCCAAACCTCTCCCACCCTTTGCGTGGAGAAGAGTTTCTGAACTTCACTCCTGCACATCCTGGCTCTAAATGTTAGACGATGTCCCCTCATCCCAGTATTCAAATATAGGAGACCTCCAAAAACAGTTACAAATGCATCAGCAGCCAGAAGCAATAATCCAGCCACTAACCTGTAAATCCTGCACGGTCCCTTTAAATAGCGCTGGTGGGGGGTCCTCCAGGCCGTCCAAGACGTGTTCAGCTGGTCGTGGTTAAGACAGTGCGTTGAGTGGAGCGTTAAATGCCAAAATGGTGTCTGTCCCTCGAATTCAGCGTTGCACACTGATCAAATGCATATTCTCCCCACTTTACATGATGCCGGCACTCGTTATTTGCGCAGGCGCGAAACCCTTTACCAAGATGGCGTCCGGCGCACGTCACGCTGGAAGCATACGAGCACATCCCGGACACCATCTTGGACATTCGGAAAGCCACGTAGCGCCGAAACAACGGGTGCTGCACGGCCCAATTTAGCGCTCATCGAGTCCACAGCACAGAAACAGGCCATTCGGCCCAACTGGTCTATGCCGGTGTTTATGCTCCACACGAGCCTCCTCCCTCCCCACATCATCTAACCCGATCAGCATATCCTTCTATTCCTTTCTCCCTGGTTTGCTTATCTACTTCCCCTTAAATGTATCTGTACTATTCACCTCATGACTTGCCAAAAAACAACACTGTGACTATCGCAAGGGATTGAGTGTTTCCTCTTCCAATGACGCCCATGTGCGGGACGTCAATCTGGCCGACCGTGCTCATTGTATGTCACCGACTGCCCTCGCTGCCGTTCAGTAAAAGCGCGGACTGGAGGACGAGCACCAAAAATGCAGCCGATGCAGGTCGTCATGAGGGGGGAGGGGAGCAGAATCAGCGGGGGAGGAGCAGAAACAGGGGGCAGGGAGGGAACCTCCCCATTGGACCTGGATCTCACTCTCCTCCCCCCATTAGACCTCGATCTCACTCTCCTCCCCCCCATTAGACCTCGATCTCACTCTCCTCCTCCCCCCATTAGACCTCGATCTCACTCTCCTCCTCCCCCCCATTAGACCTCGATCTCACTCTCCTCCCCCCCATTAGACCTCGATCTCACTCTCCTCCTCCCCCCATTAGACCTCGATCTCACTCTCCTCCTCCTCCATTAGACCTCGATCTCACTCTCCTCCCCCCCCCATTAGACCTCGATCTCACTCTCCTCCCCCCCATTAGACCTCGATCTCACTCTCCTCCTCCCCCCCATTAGACCTCGATCTCACTCTCCTCCTCCTCCATTAGACCTCGATCTCACTCTCCTCCTCCCCCCATTAGACCTCGATCTCACTCTCCTCCTCCTCCATTAGACCTCGATCTCACTCTCCTCCCCCCCCCATTAGACCTCGATCTCACTCTCCTCCTCCCCCATTAGACCTCGATCTCACTCTCCTCCTCCCCCCATTAGACCTCGATCTCACTCTCCTCCCCCATTAGACCTCGATCTCACTCTCCTCCTCCCTCCATTAGACCTCGATCTCACTCTCCACCCGCCATTAGACCTCGATCTCACTCTCCTCCCCCCATTAGACCTCGATCTCACTCTCCTCCTCTCCCCATTAGACCTCGATCTCACTCTCCTCCCCCCTCCATTTGACCTGGATCTCACTCTCCTCCCCCCCATTAGACCTGGATCTCACTCTCCTCCCCCCCATTAGACCTCGATCTCACTCTCCTCCTCCTCCCCCCATTAGACCTCGATCTCACTCTCCTCCCCCCCCCATTTGACCTGGATCTCACTCTCCTCCCCCCCATTAGACCTCGATCTCACTCTCCTCCCCCCCATTAGACCTCGATCTCACTCTCCTCCCCCCCATTAGACCTCGATCTCACTCTCCTCCTCCCCCCATTAGACCTCGATCTCACTCTCCTCCCCCCCATTAGACCTCGATCTCACTCTCCTCCTCCCCCCCATTAGACATCGATCTCACTCTCCTCCTCCCCCCATTAGACCTCGATCTCACTCTCCTCCTCTCCCCATTAGACCTCGATCTCACTCTCCTCCCCCCCCCATTAGACCTCGATCTCACTCTCCTCCTCCCCCCATTAGACCTCGATCTCACTCTCCTCCCCCCCATTAGACCTCGATCTCACTCTCCTCCTCTCCCCATTCGACCTCGATCTCACTCTCCTCCTCCCCCATTAGACCTCGATCTCACTCTCCTCCTCCCCCCATTAGACCTCGATCTCACTCTCCTCCCCCCCATTAGACCTCGATCTCACTCTCCTCCCCCCCCCATTAGACCTCGATCTCACTCTCCTCCCCCCCCCATTAGACCTCGATCTCACTCTCCTCCTCCCCCCATTAGACCTCGATCTCACTCTCCTCCCCCCCATTAGACCTCGATCTCACTCTCCTCCTCTCCCCATTCGACCTCGATCTCACTCCCCTCCCCCCCATTAGACCTCGATCTCACTCTCCTCCCCCCCCCATTAGACCTCGATCTCACTCTCCTCCCCCCCATTAGACCTCGATCTCACTCTCCTCCCCCCCATTAGACCTCGATCTCACTCTCCTCCTCCCCCCATTAGACCTCGATCTCACTCTCCTCCTCCCCCCATTAGACCTCGATCTCACTCTCCTCCTCCTCCCATTAGACCTCGATCTCACTCTCCTCCTCCCCCCATTAGACCTCGATCTCACTCTCCTCCTCCCCCCATTAGACCTCGATCTCACTCTCCTCCTCCCTCCATTAGACCTCGATCTCACTCTCCTCCCCCCCATTAGACCTCGATCTCACTCTCCTCCTCCCCCCATTAGACCAGGATCTCACTCTCCTCCTCCCCCCTTTAGATCTCAATCTAACTCTCCTCCTCCCCCCATTAGACCTCGATCTCACTCTCCTCCTCCCCCCATTAGACCTCGATCTCACTCTCCTCCCCCCCCATTAGACCTCGATCTCACTCTCCTCCTCCCCCCATTAGACCTCGATCTCACTCTCCTCCTCCCCCCATTAGACATCGATCTCACTCTCCTCCTCCCCCCATTAGACCTCGATCTCACTCTCCTCCCCCCATTAGACCTCGATCTCACTCTCCTCCCCCCCCCCCCCATTAGACCTCGATCTCACTCTCCTCCCCCCCCATTAGACCTCGATCTCACTCTCCTCCCCCCCCATTAGACCTCGATCTCACTCTCCTCCCCCCATTAGACCTCGATCTCACTCTCCTCCTCCCCCCATTAGACCTCGATCTCACTCTCCTCCCCCCATTAGACCTCGATCTCACTCTCCTCCCCCCCCCCCCATTAGACCTCGATCTCACTCTCCTCCCCCCCATTAGACCTCGATCTCACTCTCCTCCTCCCCATTAGACCTCGATCTCACTCTCCTCCCCCCCATTAGACCTCGATCTCACTCTCCTCCCCCCCATTAGACCTCGATCTCACTCTCCTCCTCCCCATTAGACCTCGATCTCACTCTCCTCCCCCCATTAGACCTCGATCTCACTCTCCTCCCCCCCCCCATTAGACCTCGATCTCACTCTCCTCCCCCCCCATTAGACCTCGATCTCACTCTCCTCCTCCCCCCATTAGACCTCGATCTCACTCTCCTCCTCCCCCCATTAGACCTCGATCTCACTCTCCTCCTCCCCCCATTAGACCTCGATCTCACTCTCCTCCCCCCCATTAGACCTCGATCTCACTCTCCTCCTCCCCCATTAGACCTCGATCTCACTCTCCTCCCCCCCCATTAGACCTCGATCTCACTCTCCTCCTCCCCCCATTAGACCTCGATCTCACTCTCCTCCTCCCCCCATTAGACCTCGATCTCACTCTCCTCCCCCATTAGACCTCGATCTCACTCTCCTCCTCCCCCCATTAGACCTCAATCTCACGCTCCTCCCCCCATTAGACCTCGATCTCACTCTCCTCCCCCCCCCCCCATTAGACCTCGATCTCACTCTCCTCCTCCCCCCATTAGACCTCGATCTCACTCTCCTCCTCCCCCCATTAGACCTCGATCTCACTCTCCTCCTCCCCCCATTAGACCTCAATCTCACTCTCCTCCTCCCCCATTAGACCTCGATCTCACTCTCCTCCTCCCCCCCATTAGACCTCGATGTCGCTCTTGACCATGAACGTCAGCGAGCCAATCCATGGCCCACACACGATGCCCCATCACTCTCCCCAGCTCTCTCCCACAGTGTTTAGTTTGACGGACTGATTAGTGACAGTCTGGGGATTTCCAGTATTTGATCGGCCAGTGACATCACTTCCAATGATGTCACCCTCACCCGTTCTCGGTGAATGAAATGCGCCCTCACTAAACCAACCTTAGAGCTTAGATTATGTCAAATAGTCAGTGCTGTAGATTTGTCAAATTCAGCCTCAGAGATACGGTTACAGCCCCCACCCACCCCCGTGATCTTGCAGTGCCCGTTCATGGGGCCGAATATTCGAAGGGCCCACAAGCCAATTGCTGGGTTGGCCTGGAGTGGAGTGTTTTCAGAGTCAAAGTGAGGTGGGAGGCTGCTCAATGTGGAGGCCTCACTCCCCCAGCAGACAGGGGAGTTTTACAGATCAGGCTGATACTGTGCCATGTGTGATGCCAGGTTCACAATGACTGGCATAAATTGGTGCCATGCAGCTCTCCATAGAGTGGGGCCTGGCTGGCCAGTGGAGATAATCTTTCACTATTTACCCACAGTAAGGTCCCCAGGTCTCACTCACCCCTTTACCAGCTGCTCCTCTCTCGCCATCGCTCCCACTCACCATGTTCTTGCTGCTGCTCCCGACTCTGCCCGACTTATCCCGCCCCGACCATCTCCCCCACCCCCATTCCCCAGTCTCCCTCTTATCATCTAAGTCTACGCTGCTCTAGAGTAAAGGGCCATTGAAAGGTCGACCTGCTGCTGCTCCCGAGATGCCCTTCCACACCAGGCACTGCAGCAGGCCGAGTCCCCAGGCATGATGGTGATCGATGAGTATGGGCCATGAGGGTGAGGGCGAGGGGGATAGTGCACCACAGTGACAGTGAGTTCCTCACAACTTCTTGTTGGAGGTGAGGGGTGGGTAGGGGCGAGTTCCTGGAAATGATTGATGGGGCAGTAAAGAAGTGGAGGGTTATCATTGCTCTCCAGGATGACCCTGGAGTAGTCGGTGGTCTTGGCAGAGGAGGATGAGGCCTGAAAGCGCTTGATGTTGTCCATCCTGATAAGGTGATGGATGGTTAAGTGTGTTGTGCACCGGATACACCCAGACCTGTGCCCCTTGGGCTCACAGAGTGAAGATGGGGGCC
This sequence comes from Heptranchias perlo, assembly GCF_035084215.1. Lineage (NCBI taxonomy): Eukaryota > Metazoa > Chordata > Chondrichthyes > Hexanchiformes > Hexanchidae > Heptranchias > Heptranchias perlo. The sequence continues at coordinate 37,124 of NW_027140031.1, read as the reverse complement.
AGACCACGGGAAGGCAGGAAGGAAGGAAGGAAGGAAATAAAGGAACCAAAACACGGGAGCCGATTTGCACACAGCAAGATCCCACAAACAGCAATGAGATGGTGTTGGTGAAGTGGGCAGGGTGGGACTTATGCCTGCCCACGCAATCCCCCCAGCAGCTACTCGTAATGTGGAGGCCTCACTCACCGAGCAGACAGGGGAGTTTGGTTGGAGTTTTTCCCGATCATGCTGAGCATTCGACAAGGTTCCACATCAGAGACTGTTAACAAAAATGAGAGTGTCTGGAATTGGAGGCAACCTATTGGCTTGGACAGGGAATTAGTTAGGAAGTAGGAGACAGAGAGTAGGGATAATAGCTCTGGACTCAAACTGTCAGGATGTGACCAGTGGTGTCCCCCAGGGATCTGTCCCGGGGCCACAGCTTTTCACTATATTTATAAATGACTTGGATGAAGGAATAGAGAGCCGTATATCCCAGTTTACTGACGACACTAAGTTAGGAGGCACAGTAAATAACGTCGATGGGAGCAGAAAATTGCAAAGGGTCATTGATAGATTAGGTGAGAGGGCAAAACTGTGGCAGATGGAATTTAATGTTGGAAAGTGTGAGATCATCATCTATTTAAATGGTGGAGCAGGCTCGAGGGGCTGAATGGCCTCCTCCTGTTGCTGTAAATGTATACAACTACTCAACATCACTGGGAGAAGGCAAACAATCCCATCACTGTCCATCACCGCACACCCTGTTCTCTGGGTCCGAACCCCCTCGAAACCTGTTATTGCATTCTAGTGAATCAAGTCATTACAATCGAAATGAAGCCCAAGGGTTTTTGCCAAACACCATTTCATCAAAGGTGAGGCCCCTTTAACTGGACGGGTCACACCGTGAGGTCACAGAGCGAGCCTCACCCTCACACTGAGCATCACAGTGAGATCAGACATCACAAGAGGTTTGTAAACTGGGTCAATTTGAGGCAGGAGGCTGGACAACCAGTTTAAGTGAAGGAAAGGGAGCTGCACTGACTGGGACTAACTGGCTGATCTATCTCGGAGTGAATGGGGTCGGGTAGAGGATCTGAACAGGTTTACTTTGTGAAGAGAACACATGGAAACATCATCAATTAGACAGAAGGTTGTGGTCATTGAAAGGTTTGTCTCAACGTGTTTATCTTGTATCATTATTTGTGAAAGTCACAACGAGTAATATGGACAGTTTAACAGACCCAGTAATATTGATGCACAGTCGGGTGGAATAGTTCAATGTAATGTCACGAAAGGATCTTCCATGGCGTTGCTCATTAGGTAGTCTGGGGCCTGGAGCCTGGTTACTGCTGGTTACTGAGCCCCACTCTCAGGTCCCTCCCTCCCTGTTGTCCCTCACTGACCGGCTGCTCCCAGTCCTTGAGTTTGGTGCTCACTCTCTGTTCTGTAAATGTAGACAGTTGTATCGGTCTCTGGTTAGACCACATCTGGAGACTGCGTTCAGTTCTGGGCACTGCACCTCAGGAAGGATAGATTGGCCTTGGAGGGGGTGCAGCCCATATTCACCAGAATGATACGGGGTTAAAAGGGTTAAATTATGAGGACAGGTTGCACCAACTCGGCTTGTATTCCCTTGAGTATCGAAGATTAAGGGGTGATCCAATTGTGGTGTTTCAGATGAGTAAAGGATTTGAAAGCGTAGATGGAGAGAAACCATTTCCTCTGGTGGGGGTGTCCAGAACAAGGGGGCAGAAATTTAAAATTAGAGCTAGGCCATTCAGGGGTGATGTCAGGAAGCACTTCTTCACACAAAAGACAGTGGAAATCTCGAATTCTCTTCCCCCAAAAAGTTGGTGGGCTGGGGGTCAATTGAAAATTTCAAAAATAGATTGATAGATATTCTTTAGGTGAGGGTGTTAATTAAGTGCGATGGAATGAAGCAGGGTAAATGGAGTCATGATAGAGATCAGCCGTGATCTAATTGAATGGCGGAACAGGCTCGAAGAGCTGAATGGCCCCATTCTTGTTGCTGTAAATGTATACAGCAACTTATCATTGGTAGAAGGCAAATAATCTCATCATTCCCCATCGCCCGTGCACCGTCTTCTCTGGGTCCGAACCCCCTCGAAACCTGTTATTGCATTCTAGTGAATCAAGTCATTGTAATCGAAATGAAGACCAAGGGTTTTTGCCAAACTCTGTTTCATCAAAGGTGAGGCCCCTTTAACTGGACGGGTCACACCGTGAGGTCACAGAGCGAGCCTCACCCTCACACTGAGCATCACAGTGAGATCAGACATCACAAGAGGTTTGTAAACTGGGTCAATTTGAGGCAGGAGGCTGGACAACCAGTTTAAGTGAAGGAAAGGGAGCTGCACTGACTGGGACTAACTGGCTGATCTATCTCGGAGTGAATGGGGTCGGGTAGAGGATCTGAACAGGTTTACTTTGTGAAGAGAACACATGGAAACATCATCAATTCGACAGAAGGTTGTGGTCATTGAAAGGTTTGTCTCAACGTGTTTATCTTGTATCATTATTTGTGAAAGTCACAACGAGTAATATGAACAGTTTAACAGACCCAGTAATATTGATGCACAGTCGGGTGGAATAGTTCAATGTAATGTCACGAAAGGATCTTCCATGGCGTTGCTCATTAGGTAGTCTGGGGCCTGGAGCCTGGTTACTGCTGGTTACTGAGCCCCACTCTCAGGTCCCTCCCTCCCTGTTGTCCCTCACTGACCGGCTGCTCCCAGTCCTTGAGTTTGGTGCTCACTCCCTGTTCTGTAAATGTAGACAACAACTTACCATTGGTAGATCTCCCATGGCATTGCTCATAGGTAGTCTGGAAGGTGGGGACCAGTTACCAATGTTTACTGGGCCTCACTCCAGTTGCTGTAAATGTTTACAACTACTTAACATCATTGGTCGAAGGCAAACAATCCCATCGCTGCCCCACCGCTCCTGACACCGGCCCAAGGGAAGGGAATTGGATATAAACTTGTAAAGGAGAGATTTGCAGGGCTCTGAGGAAAGAGCATTGCAGTGGGATAATTGGGGAGCTCTTTCAAAGAGCCAGCACAGACACAAGGGGCCGAATGGTCTCATTCTGTGCTGTACCATTCTATGATTCTAGGTACAGCAGTCTCAACCGATGATCCTGAGCTACAAAACCCAAAATTAATTTTCCTCGTTGTAATTAGAATAGACCGAGCCAACAGAGTGGGAGAGGATAGAAGTCTTGGAGAGGGAGAGAAGACATTGACAGAGGAAGAGTTGGAGACAGGGAGTGGATACAGAGAAAGAGAAAAGAGAGAAAGACACAGAGAATATGAAGAGAGCTCAGAGAGTGAGGTGGGAAAACTTTCACAAGAGACTCTCAGAGGCAACTCTTGCAGCAAATAGGCACTGTACCAATTCCTTCCATTCTTTTGAGCTGCAGGCAATATCTGAAACACCGAAAATACTGCATTCTGGGGGTGAGAGGGGGGAGATAGTGGCTGTTTTAAACAGAAAATGGAAATACTGCTCCTGAAATGTTTTTGATGAGGAACAGTTTATTATTTAATTGAACCCAGTGCATTGACACTCTGTTAATTAAAAATATAAAAAGATCTGGAGCTTGGGCTTGGCCTCAGACAATGAGACTGAAGGAGTCGGGGAGATACTCTTGACCCAGGTGTTACTGGTGTCGTCTGGACTTGTCAATCCCTGGGTCCTTGCCAAGGACCTCCCAGGTCAGCTGGTTCAGGTCCTGCCATCTGAAGCACTCCGATAGTGTCAGACAAGCTCCTCTTGTGCCAGTGATCCTGGTTCACCTGAAGGCATGGCAGCCATTCTGGACCTTCTCTCTGATTCTGAAGAAGGTGTCAATTGTCCAACTCCAGAACCGGTGGAATCTTCTGCCTTTAATACTCAGGTGGCATCAGAATCTGTGGCCAGAAACGTTACAAGAAAAGAAACAAGTCATCTGCATTAAGCATTTCCATGTTGAATGGTTTACTATATGTGGGCAGCTATAAAATGCCTGTCGTTGTCCTTGTTGCAATCCAGTGATTTTATGTGTAATTTCTTCTACTGCCACAGGTACACAGTTGGTGTCAGGATGAGTGAGAGGAAATGGGTGTTTTTATCAAACTCCCCACAGACTAAAGTTGGAACAAAACCACAAAGAACAAGTGGATCTAATACAAGTGAGAGTGTATCCTGACCGGAATCGAATCAATGCCAGCAGAGATACCACAAAGGAGGGAGCAGTGCAACTGAAATTCCCCTCACGCCATCCCTCTGTGTCCCATCCATTTCTCAGTGCCAACTCCACATCTTTTCATTTGCTTTTTAATTGACGGCCAAAAACCAACCCCCCAAAGACCCATCTAAACGTGCAGCCAATGACTGGAGATGGTGTTAAACCCACTCTCTCCCTTCTCTCACATTTCTTTCACATCCCAGACTCCCAGTTTCAGCAAAATGTAAGGGTCGACCCACCAGGTTTATTTTGTTCACCTCCCCGGATTAACAAGACAAATAGATGTCAAGAGTACGGAACTGAAACTAAAAGTTAGGAGCTGGTTCATTGATTCTGATTATTGAAGCAATGAAAGTGCCCAGAGAGAACCTTAGTCCCTTCCTCGATTGATTGTGTCTCATCTACAGGCCCATCTGAGGAGTCATTGAAGGGTTGGCCAACAATTTACACTGATCACTAAGAGTGAGAAGTCTGTGGGGGTCTGTAGTTTGGACACTAAGGTCACCGAGCCTGTTACCCCTACCAGCTCCACCTTGACTTATTCTGACATCTATTTGTATTGTTAATTTGCTCCCCTCCTCCCCACTCCCCTGGGCTGGACCTCCACGTCCAGCCATCTTGTCCCTGCATCGGCATCAAGCACCAACCCTGCTCCAACTCCACGCTCAGTTCGGCACTGCTCGGGGTTAACTGCACTGGCACTGGAGAGGGCCCAGTCCACACAGTCATCTCCGACCGATGTCGGCTGGAGCTCCACCTTGGGACTGAACAGGAAAGTCTCGAGGGGGGACGCTCCGGTTGTTGCCTCGATGGTGTAGAGTGGGACAGGCTGGTTAAAGCCACTCGCCAACCAATCCCTGCCATCCCAGTCCACACCATCGGGTGAAGCCCCGGTACCAACTTGTACCGAGGCCTCCCGGGATAAAGAGGAAGAGTCCTCCTCTGGCACCAGCTGGCTCTGAGGTGTCCGTGCCTTCTGGTGCCAGAATCAGGCTGGTTCCCCCAAGTGCCGCCAGCTACTGTTGGTGAGTCCTTCACCAGAGGCATCTGTCGTGCCCTCTGGTGACACCAACCCAGCCCCGGGACATTGGTCTCCAGTTGGCGCCAGCTCATTTGGGGGCACCTCTCTCGGAGGACTCGACCCCGCTCAGGGTCACCGATGCTGCGAGTGAGTTCCACTTTGCTGAGGGCAGTCCCAGGTCTCCATTCACTTTTTATAGATCTGTGTCTCCCCCACCCCCCACCACCTTCAGCCGCTCCCTACAATTCCTGAGGGGCAGCCAGGTTCCAAGGGCTCTCACTCCCAGGGAGGTTACGTGTGCCTCAGTGGCACCTCCCCCGAGTGGCAGGGGCTCATGTCTCGAGGGTTTAACTCGATCGGCACTTGTATTCATGAGTCTGTTGCTGGTATAGCCGCCCTCATCCCTGTTCCCAGGGGCTAACTATCAACCTTCCCTGTCGGTTTAGCCCGAGGAAGCTGCCCGGAGGCTTCCCACCTTCGGAAGCCCAGTTGGGAGCCTGAGTCAGACCACGACCTCCAGTCACTGAGGCTTATTCATGTATTCAACACAAGGGTGACCCAGAGTCTGAAACTGTCGGTTCCGGAAGTCCCTGTCCTTCTGTTGGTTATGGCCAAGGTGGACAGCATCCATAGTGCCTCCGCCACCCTGCTTCACACCTTGCAGTTCACTGATCCAGCTGGTGAACTTTAGTCGTGAAAGCATCAGAAGGATGGTCACCGCCCAGGAAACGAGTCCTGTTCCACCCACCACAATCCAAATGGTGGGACATGTGGGTCTGGTGGACCTTCCTGCAGGGTTTGGCGCATATCCCATTTTCCCTGCTACCAAATCCACTGGGGCCGGCTTTACTTATTGGCAGGCAAATGTTTCTCAGGTGAGTTGAGGGAACAATCCCTGCCACACAGTGAGGACCACCTTCAGAGAGCATCCACTGCAGCAGCAGGCTGTGTGGGTGCCCTCAATGTAGGAGCAGCGTCCATCGTCCAGTGGATCTTGTATCACCAATTAGCTTGGCTGCGCACCTTGGGGTTCCTTCAGGAACTGTACAGCAACTACTGCAGCTGCCGTTTGATGCTGAGGTCTTCTTTGGCGAGCAAATGGAGGAGCTGTTGCAGGGCTACAAGCATCTCCAGCAGAACCTTCAGGCATTCCCCCACTGGCACCCAAGGTGGGGGGGACACTTAGGCAACACTCCATCTACAGGCCCCTTCAAAGCTTTAGCTGGGCCGCAATGTCCTTTGTAGCATGCCAGCCTGTCATTCCAGATTAGTACCTGGAACGCAGGGAGCTCGCAACAAGTAACCTTCGAGACCCTGTCCAGCTCCACGTCCCCAAGCAGTGATCCTGCCTTGATAGCCCACCACAGATCTGGATGACTGGCCATTTCCAGTCCTTCCATGTGGAAGTGGATCACTCTGGACACTTGGGTCCAGGAGACCAGGAGTAGTGAGCATCCTCTGCGTTAGCAGCTTGAGCCTCCATGTTTTTCACAACGTGGTTTGGTTTGACCATCAGAGGAACCATCTACTAGTGGGCATACTGGCAGGTGACATATGGTCTTCTACCATCCACACTGAGAGTGAGTGAGTGATTGTCATCCAGAAGGCTCAACTGTTGGGGATATTTCTCCAGTTGAGCCTTGCTCCGCCAGTAATGTTTCCACAGGTCTCCTTTGCCACGGCATCTGAACTAGAGCTGGTGGTCCTGGGAGCACAGTGTTCTCCAGGGGTTGGTGCTGCAGCCATCAGGGTCTTCAGCTAATGCTCTGACATATGGGTGGAGGTCACATTCAGGGTGAATGGGCTTCTAGGCCAGTGGACACGGATGGGTTCACTTGGCATTTCAACAGGCTCGAGGAGTGAACGATACAACAGGACATTATCCATTTTCAGACTCGGTGCGGGGTAAGTCAGGGTGTCTCCAGACAGACAATATGACAGTAGTCCGGTCTGTCTACAGGGTGGGACTCCCTCCTGGGTCCTTCTGACAAGATGACACGTTGCTTCCCATTGGTGCTTGAACGATGGGGTGACACTCTTGGTGCCACATTTAGCCGGTGTGGACAACACTACAGTCGGCACACTCAGCTGCTCTGTAGTCCATCCTGACGAGTGGATGATCCACACTGAGGTAGTCCAGAATATCTTCAGGACTTGGGGGGTGACCAGATCGATCGACTTGCTCGTATCACCAGACAATCACCAATCTGCTCGAGGACCTCAGACAGTCAAGGTGGAGGCTGGGACAGTCTTTCATTCTTTTGTTTCTAGATTCTGTTGCTCAGGGTTGCCTGATCTCCAGGATGCTGCAGAAAATTGCAGCAGGAGGTGGCTCTGGTTAACCCTTTACTGGCCTCACAGACCGTGCTTTTCAGATACACCGGTGTTGAATGCAGCCAGTCTGACTTCAGGAGCCCACGGGAGAACGCCAAGTCATTTGAAGATTAAAGACGTCCCTACTTTTTTAGGGAATCTTTCTGCTTCATTCCGACATCCTCCAAACACTGCTGGACACTGTCCAACTGGTACTCAGGGTGAGAAGGGTGGACCCTGCAAGGGAACAGAATCCGGCTCCCAGGACAAATAGGTCAAAGTGAGTGTGATTCCCAGAAATGCTCGGGAACCAAGGGTCCAGTGAGAAGGAGGAATTATTATTCGTAAAAAAATAGTGCTGGAGAAATTAATGGAACTTAAAGCCGATAAATCCCCAGGGCCGATAATCTGCATCCCAGAGTACGAAAAGAGGTAGTCATGGAAATAGTGGATGCATTCGTTGTCATCTTCCAAAATTCGATAGGTTATGGAACAGTCCTGCAGATTGGAGGGTGGCAAATGTAACTCCACTATTTAAAAAAGGAGGGAGCGAGAAAACAGGGAACTACAGACCTGTTAACCTAACGTCAGTAGTAGGGAAAATGCTAGAGTCCATTATAAAGGATGTGATAACAGGACACTTAGAAAATATCAACGGGATTAGACAAAGTCAATTTGGATTTATGAAAGGGAAATCGTGTTTGACAAACCTACTGGAGTTTTTTGAGGATGTAACTGGTAGAATAGATAAGGGAGAACCAGTGGATGTGGTTTATTTGGATTTTCAGAAGGCCTTTGATAAAGTCCCACATAAGAGGTTATTGTACAAAATTAAAGCACATGGGATTGGAGGTAATATACCGGCATGGATTGAAAATTGGTTAACAGACAGGAAACAGAGAGTAGGAATAAATGGGTCTTTCACTGGGTGCCAGGCAGTGACTAGTGGGGTACCGCAGGGATCAGTGCTTGGGCTCCAGCTATTCACAATATATATCAATGATTTGGATGAGGGAACCAAATGTAATATTTCCAAGTTTGCTGATGTCACAAAACCAGGTGGGATCGTGAGTTGTGAGGAGGATGCAAAGAGGCTTCAAGGCGATTTAGACAAGTTGAGTGAATGGGCAAATACATGGCAGATGCAGTATAATGTGGATAAATGTGAAGTTATCCACTTCGGAAGGAAAAACAGAAAGGCAGAGTATTATTTAAATGGTGATAGATTGGGGAATGTTGATGTACAAAGGGACCTGGGTGTCCTTGTACACCAGTCATTGAAAGCAAACATGCAGGTACAACAAGCAGTTAGGAAGGCAAATGGTATGTTGGCCTTCATTGCAAGAGGATTTGAATACAGGAGCAGGGATGTCGTACTGCAGTTATACAGGGCCTTGGTGAGACCACACCTGGAGTATTGTGTGCAGTTTTGGTCTCCTTACCTAAGAAAGGATATACTTGCCATGGAGGGAGTACAGCGAAGGTTCACCAGACTGATTCCTGGGATGGCAGGACTGTCGTATGAGGAGAGATTGGGTCGACTAGGCCGGTATTCACTCGAGTTTAGAAGAATGAGAGGGGTCTCATTGAAACGTATTAAATTCTGACAGGGCTCGACAGACTGGATGCAGGGAGGATGTTTCCCCTGGCTGGGGGTCGAGACCCAGGGGTCACAGTCTCAGGATACAGGGTAGAACATTTAGGACTGAGATGAGGAGAAATTTCTTCACTCAGAGGGTGGTGAACCTGTGGAATTCTCTACCACAGAAGGCAGTGGAGGCCAAGTCACTGAATATATTTAAGAAGGAGATAGATAGATTTCTAGACACAAAAGGCATTATGGGTATGGGGAGAGAGCGAGAATATGGTATTGAGATAGAGGATCATATTGAATGGCAGAGCAGGCTCGAAGGGCCGAATGGCCTACTCCTGTTCCTATTTTCTATGTTTCTCTGGATCCAAACAGTGAGCTGAAGTGTCAGGATCAGGATCTGGATCCTGCCAGATGCTGATTGATGGCCTGGCTGTTGAGATGGAATGCCTATCAGATTAGGGTACACCAGCAGTGGGACATTCATGGGCAATGTTCACTTTATCATGTCTGTCCTGGTCACTTAAGTCTCCGTTCCCCTACAAGTACCTCCATCCTCCTTGTCCTCAGTACTACTTGGTTAGTCCCCAGCAGAGTGTGAAGAATGCCTGAATGACCATCAGCTCCCTTGTAAGCTGATTGCGGTGCAGTCTGACCAGAACTGGACACAGTACTCGAGGTATGACTGACAGAACTGGATACAGTACTCGAGGTGTGACTGACAGGACTGGACACAGTCCTCGAGGTATGACTGACAGAACTGGATACAGTACTCGAGGTATGACTGACAGAACTGGATACAGTACTCGATGTGGGACTGACCAGAACTGGACACAGTACTCAAGGTGGGTCTGACCAGAACTGGACACAGTCCTCGAGGTGGGTCTGACCAGAACTGGACACAGTACTCGAGGTGGGTCTGACCAGAACTGGACACAGTACTCAAGGTGGGTCTGACCAGAACTGGACACAGTCCTCGAGGTGGGTCTGACCAGAACTGGACACAGTACTCGAGGTGGGACTGACCAGAACTGGACACAGTACTCGAGGTGGGTCTGACCAGACCCTGTACAGTTTGATCGTGACTTCCTCTGACTGTATTCTCCTGTTTTGGATTTGATGTACAACATTATTTTATCTTTGTTGGTCACAGCTCTGTGTTGTTTGGACATGTTTCGTGTTGGGTTGACTGAGACTTGTAGCCTCTGCTGGTTTGCTTTGTTTGATCTCTCTTTGCCCCTCTGATGAACCTTTTAACTTTTTCTGTATATTTTTCCATTCCTCCCAGAGATCTCCTTCACCTTCCTCTCTGCAGGATTTGTAAAGGTTATTCTTAAAATTACAAATTTTTTCTGTGTGTTTCTGATTTTTGTTCTGAACTGCTGCTGCAGGCCTGAAAGGGTTAATCTTCAGCAAAGGTGAATCATGAAATTAACACCGTCACTCCCGACACTGAGTGTTTATAAGAATTTCACTTCCTGCTCTGGTTCGTCGCTCTCTCTTGTTCTGTGTGAAAGCTGCTTCAGGAGCTGTCGGAATGGAGCCCGGAGCTTTAGAGGATGAATTAACCTGTGCTGTGTGTCTCCAGGTGTACCAGGACCCGGTGGTTTTGTTCTGTCAGCACAGTTTCTGTTTGAAATGTATTGAGGGAGTTTGGGCCCAGACACCAGGCCCAGAAGGGTTTGAGTGTCCTCAGTGTCACCGGAAATTCAACCCCAGGCCCAGTCTGGAGAGAAACGTTACGCTGTGTAATATTGTGGAAAAATACACACGGTCACAGCCTCCTGCTGATTCAGCCCATGTCTTGTGTGAGTACTGCATCGAGAATCCATCCCCAGCTTTGAGGATGGGGGTAATTTTAGCCAGGAGCCAGGAAGGGGGCGGTGGGGGTGCGGGTCGATTTGCGGAGAGGAAACCCGGAAGTACGGGTTTCCCAGACATCCTTACAATTTTAAGGTCAGGATGTCTTTTTTTTGACGGTTTCCCGACTGACAGGCCAGCCTGATTGACAGGCCGGTCTCAGTCAGATGGGAGCAGAGCAAGGAAGGGGTAAGTGTTCAGGTCAGCCTTAGATTGGATGGATGGGAGGGTAAAGGTCATCGGTGGGCATGGGGGCATTGGGGGGCATGGTGGCATTGGCGGTGTCGGGGGGAGTTAGTCATTGGGGTGGGGATCAGTCATTGGGGGGTTAGTCATCAGGAGGGGTATCGGGCGTCATGGGGAGGGGGATCAGGGTCATCGGGAGGGGAATCGGGGGTCATTGGGAGGGGGATGGGGATCATCGGGAGGGGGATCGGGGGTCATCGGGAGGGGGATCGGGGGTCATCGGGAGGGGAATCGGGGGTCATCAGGAGGGGGATAGGGGGTCAGTCACCGGGGGATCAGTCAACGAGGGGTGGCGGGGTCATGATCGGAGGTCATCGCTGCAGGTGGGCTTGTCGGGCCGGGGGGAAGCACTCCTGCTCCTCTGGGCCCACAAGCTGTGCTATAAAGGCACTCACCTGCAGTTTCGGGCCTTCTCGCCTCCTCTCACGGTGTGATGGAGAAGGCCCAGGAATCCCGGGCCCCAGTGACTAAAATCACAAAACCTGACAAAATGGAGGCCCACAGCCTCCTTGAAAGCTTTTAATGACCAACCCTCCTCCTGAGAGCGGGTTGGTCGCCCGCCCCTCGTCCCGCCCCTCGTCCCGCCCCTGGGAAAACCAGAAATGGGCGGGTTGGGGGCGGGTTGGGGGCGGGTTTTAAATTGTTGCAATTTTTAATGCACCCCGTCCCCAACCCACCCGTTTTTTAAGGCGAAAATCATGCCCAATGTGTCTGAAATGTGAAACATCTCTTTGCTCCCTTCAGGGTAAGCACATTCCTTATAAAGTGAAGGGCAAGGCTGGTAGAAGTAGGGAACCTTGGATGACTCGGGAGATTGAGGCCCTGGTCAAAAAGAAGAAGGAGGCATATGACATGCATCGGCAGCTGGGATCAAGTGGATCCCTTGAAGAGTATAGAGATTGCCGGAGTAGAGTTAAGAGAGAAATCAGGAGGGCAAAAAGGGGACATGAGATTGCTTTGGCAGATAAAGCAAAGGCGAATCCAAAGAGCTTCTACAAATACATAAAGGGCAAAAGAGTAACTTGGGAGAGAGTAGGGCCTCTTAAGGATCAACAAGGTCATCTATGTGCGGAACCACAAGAGATGGGTGAGATCCTAAATGAATATTTCACATCGGTATTTACGATTGAGAAAGGCATGGATGTTAGGGAACTTGGGGAAATAAATAGTGATGTCTTGAGGAGTGTACATATTACAGAGAGGGAGGTGCTGGAAGTCTTAATGCGCATCAAGGTAGATAAATCTCCGGGACCTGATGAAATGTATCCCAGGACGTTATGGGAGGTTAGGGAGGAAATTGCAGGTCCCCTAGCAGAGATATTTGAATCATCGACAGCTACAGGTGAGGTGCCTGAAGATTGGAGGGTAGCAAATGTTGTGCCTTTGTTTAAGAAGGACGGCAGGGAAAAGCCTGGGAACTACAGACCGGTGAGCCTGACATCTGTAGTGGGTAAGTTGTTAGAGGGTATTCTGAGGGACAGGATCTACAGGCATTTGGAGAGGCAGGGACTGATTAGGAACAGTCAGCATGGTTTTGTGAGAGGAAAATCATGTCTCACGAATTTGATTGAGTTTTTTGAAGGGCTAACCAAGAAGATAGATGAGGGCTGTGCAGTAGACGTGATCTACATGGACTTCAGCAAAGCCTTTGACAAGGTACCGCATGGTAGGTTGTTACATAAGGTTAAATCTCACGGGATCCAAGGTGAGGTAGCCAATTGGATACAAAATTGGCTTGACGACAGAAGACAGAGGGTGGTTGTAGAGGGTTGTTTTTCAAACTAAAGCCTGTGTCCAGCGGTGTGCCTCAGGGATCGGTGCTGGGTCCGCTGTTATTTGTTATTTATATTAACGATTTGGATGAGAATTTAGGAGGCATGGTTAGTAAGTTTGCAGATGACACCAAGATTGGTGGCATTGTGGACAGTGAAGAAGGTTATCTATGATTGCAACGGGATCTTGATGGTTTGACTTATAGGGAGAGGTTAGATAGACTGGGACTTTTTTTGGAGAGTAGGAGGTTAAGGGGTGAACTTATAGAAGTCTATAAAATAATGAGGGGCATAGATAAGGTAGATAGTCAAAATCTTTTCCCAAAGGTAGGGGAGTCTATAACGAGGGGACATAGATTTAAGGTGAGAGGGGAGAGATACAAAAGGGTCCAGAGGGGCAATTTTTTCACTCAAAGGGTGGTGAGTGTCTGGAACGAGCTGCCAGAGGCAGTAGTAGAGGCGGGTACAATTTTGTCTTTTATAAAGCATTTGGACAGTTACATGGGTAAGATGGGTATAGAGGGATATGGGCCAAGTGCAGGCAATTGGGACTAGCTTAGTGGTATAAACTGGGCGACATGGACATGTTGGACCGAAGGGCCTGTTTCCATGTTGTAACTTCTATGATTCTATGATTTAAAACCACATTTATTGAAAGGGGCCGACAAAGATCACACCCTAATCGAACCTGTGGCTGATCTTACAGACAGGCAGTGCGTTCACCATAAGAAGATCCTTGAATTCTACTGTAAAGATGATGCAGAGTGTGTGTGTGTTTCCTGTACAATAACAGGGAAACATAATTCCCACACACTGCTGAGCCTGGATCAGGCACAAGCTGCAATTAAGGTGAGTGACACAATTCCTGATATTAAATACAGTGAGGGAGAGTTTTCCTGTTAATGACCAACATTAATTAGAACTGATTGCAGACAGTGCTGATTTAGCCCAGTGTTTTCTTGCTGCCCCGGGTCTGGGTTGACAGCTGTTTGTTTTTTGTCAGTCAGATTTGCTCCCTCCCCTTTCTCTTACAGTCTGTCTGAGAGAACAGGGTGGGCAATGGGACGGGTATGAGAGTGGCCCACAATGACTGCCCCTCACCCACACTCAGCCCCTCCTGGTGAGGGCACTGTCGAGCTCAGTAATTCACTGTGTGGGTACCTGTGAGAACTGGCACTCCATGGCATAGGGCTGTAGAGCAGAGCATGTTGTAGCCCTGTGTAACGCTGGGGTATTCTGCCATCTGACCAGCAGGGAGAGGACCATCACCGGTGGGGGGAGTGAGGGACACCCACGGGGGGAGACTCAGGGGCTGGGGGGAGAAACTGTTTCTCACAACAAGAGGGAATTGGTGTTTGAGAAATGCTGGTGTGACTGAGTCTGTCTCCCTTTCCCCTCGGCTGATTCCTGGAAATGGAGGAGCTGAGTCCGTGTGAAAATGCAGCACACGGTGAGTCAGTGTGAAAAGAAGCCGGTGTGTGTGTGGTTCCTCAGTTTATACAGGGCAGGGAGCGCCTCTTTACTGAGAGCCACAGAAGGGAATATTTCTGCTCAGGGCCCAGACACTGAGAATCCCCCAAACCACTTTCTATCCACACCCAGTGGGGTCACTCCTGGAACGGAATCATTTCCCTTTTACATTCCAGTTTCAATCCCTTTTAAACACTTTCCAATTACCTTTACAGGAAGAATTGGAGAGAGAAATCGAGAGTCTTCGGGGAGTCCAGCAGAATTGTTCCAGCAAACAGCGAGACTTGGAGAGATCAGAAGCTGAAATAAAGGTGGGTAAACTGGGACTGGATTTAGAAAGGGTTTCTCTCCCCACTGAGTCAATGAGCACATCAGAAACAGGCCTTCCAAACCAGACTGGTTGTGTTGGGGCCGAGTCACTGATTACACTGAGTTCCCCGTGTGTTTGATGTGAGGGGGAGCTGCTTAACTCTCCCTGCACCTCCCAGGGAATATTATTACATCACTTGGGCACTGGATTTCCTGAAACAGACACAGTCAGAGGCTGGGAGTTGGAGACTTGCCCTGAAGCCTGTATCAGATGAACATAGAAAGGAAGAGGAAGAAAAGACCATTAGCCCCAGCGAGCCTGCCCCATGCAGACAGGGTTCAATCACACACACCACTGATCCACCCCGAACCATGGACTCACCTGGGAAAGGCAAACAGAAGAGAGAAAAAACACCTGCAGACAATTCAGGACAAACTCTGGGAAATTCCTCCCCAGCTCCCTTTTAAAGGGTGGGAGTGACTCCATACCCCCGACATGTTCAGGGAGTCTGTTCCAGAGATCGAGGACTCTGGGGTCTAACCTAACTCTGTGCCTATGGATTTTATACACAGGCCCTCTAGTCCTACCATCCCGATCCATCTCAAGTACCTCACCCAACGAGTGAGTCCAATAATCCCTCGATCATTTTAAAAACCTCAATCATGTCCCTCTCGGCCTGCCTTTCTCTAAATCGCCCTCCCTCTTGGAGCCGATCTTCAGAACTAAAATCCATCAGACTACGTGTCATTCTGGCCACCGTCCTCTCCAGAGTCTCAATCTCCTTCACCAGGTGTGGGCACCAAAACTGGACCCATCACTCCAGGTGTGGATGGACCAGGTGGCAGTGCCATACACAGTCTAAATACAGTGCTCTTTCTATTAAACTCAAGGCTCAAGGCAACACTCGTTAAACTCTGTTTTCTCTCCCAGTAGACCCTCCCCCACTGTTTGTCTATCTTTAACGGGTGATCGAGTAGTGATCGAAACAAACTGTCCCGTCCCTGGAAAGTGCCGTGTGCTCAGGGTAAGAGCTGTGTGGAAGGGCCGTTTGTCATGAGAGTTGGTTTGGGTTTCAGACACGAATCAATGAGCTGAAAGGAAAGCTATCGAAGAGCTTCTCTGAATGGAGGAGACAGCTGGAAGAAGATGAAGAATACGCACTGAAACTGATCGATGAGGAGGGGCTCCGAGCTCTCTCTCAGATTAGAAGCTGTTCTGAAGCATTAAACAAGAGGATGGAACAGATTACATTAATAGATGGAGAAACCCAGAGTCTGGTACAGAGGGACCATCTCTCCTTTATTCAGGTACATCTTCAATATAAACAGGGCCATGTCTGGGGAATGGGGCGTTTCTGTGAGGCTGGTGAGAGGGATGAATTGTTTGAAGATTGTTGGTGGGTCCCAGAATTGGTGCTGCCCCATCAGCCCTGCCCTCGGAGTGTTGGCGCTGCCCCCACAGCCCTGCCCTCGGAGTGTTGGCGCTGCCCCCTCAGCCCTGCCCTGGGAGTGTTGGCGCTGCCCCCTCAGCCCTGCCCTCGGAGTGTTGGCGCTGCCCCCTCAGCCCTGCCCTCGGAGTGTTGGCGCTGCCCCCTCAGCCCTGCCCTGGGAGTGTTGGCGCTGCCCCCTCAGCCCTGCCCTGGGAGTGTTGGCGCTGCCCCCTCAGCCCTGCCCTGGGAGTGTTGGCGCTGCCCCCTCAGCCCTGCCCTGGGAGTGTTGGCGCTGCCCCCTCAGCCCTGCCCTCGGAGTGTTGGCGCTGCCCCCTCAGCCCTGCCCTGGGAGTGTTGGCGCTGCCCCCTCAGCCCTGCCCTGGGAGTGTTGGCGCTGCCCCCTCAGCCCTGCCCTGGGAGTGTTGGCGCTGCCCCCTCAGCCCTGCCCTGGGAGTGTTGGCGCTGCCCCCTCAGCCCTGCCCTGGGAGTGTTGGCGCTGCCCCCTCAGCCCTGCCCTCGGAGTGTTGGCGCTGCCCCCTCAGCCCTGCCCTGGGAGTGTTGGCGCTGCCCCCTCAGCCCTGCCCTGGGAGTGTTGGCGCTGCCCCCTCAGCCCTGCCCTGGGAGTGTTGGCGCTGCCCCCTCAGCCCTGCCCTGGGAGTGTTGGCGCTGCCCCCTCAGCCCTGCCCTGGGAGTGTTGGCGCTGCCCCCTCAGCCCTGCCCTGGGAGTGTTGGCGCTGCCCCCTCAGCCCTGCCCTGGGAGTGTTGGCGCTGCCCCCTCAGCCCTGCCCTCGGAGTGTTGGCGCTGCCCCCTCAGCCCTGCCCTCGGAGTGTTGGCGCTGCCCCCTCAGCCCTGCCCTCGGAGTGTTGGCGCTGCCCCCTCAGCCCTGCCCTCGGAGTGTTGGCGCTGCCCCCTCAGCCCTGCCCGAGAAGTTATATACAATTTCATAGAATCTGCAGCACAGAAACAGGCCATTCGGCCCATCATGTCTCTGCCGGTGTTTATGCTCCACACGAACCTCCTCCCTCTCTAATTCATCTCACCCTATTGGTATCTCCTTCTATTCCTTTCTCCCCCATGTGTTTATCGAGCTTCCCTTTAAATATATCTGTGCTGTTCACCTCAACTACTCCTTGTGATGGTGAGTTCCACATTCTCACCACTCTCCGGGTTAAGAAGTTTCTCCTGAATTCCCTCTTGGATTTATTAATGTCTATTAAAATACACTCTTGGACCTAATCCATTAAGTAAGTGTCCTTTTCGAGTTTTTATGTTGCTCTTCAACTCTGAATATCTGGCAAAACCACGGATCAGGGGCTGTAACCTCAGTGACACAATAAAGTCTCATTATTTAACAGAATTGATCAAGCAGTGGAGGAGTTGAGGGGATAAAATTATATTTATGGCCCCTATTTCTGGTCTCCCCCACAAGTGGAAACATCTTCTCTAAGTCTACCCTATTAAACCCTTTCATCATCTTAAAGACCTCAATCAGGTCACCCCTCAGTCTTCACTTTCTAGAGAAAAGAGCCCCAGCCTGTTTTTTGTGATATATATTAATGATTTGGACTTAAATGTAGGGGGCATGATTAAGAAGTTTGCAGATGTTACAAAAATTGGCCATGTGGTTGATAGTGAGGAGGAAAGCTGTCGACTGCAGGAAGATATCAATGGACTGGTCAGGTGGGCAGAAAAGTGACAAATGGAATTCAATCCAGAGAAGTGTGAGGGAATGCATTTGGGGAATGCAAACAAGGCAAGGGAATACACGATAAATGGGAGGATACTGAAAGGTGTAGAGGAAGTGAGGGACCTTGGAGTACATGTCCACAGATCCCTAAAGGTAGCAGGACAGGTAGATAAGGTGGTTAAGAAGGCATATGGAATACTTTCCTTTATTAGCCAAGGCATAGAATATAAGAGCAGGGAGGTTATACTGGGACTACATAAAACACTGTTCGTCCACAGCTTGAGTAACTGTGTACAGTTCTGGTCACCACATTACAGGAAGGATGTAATTGCACTAGAGAGGATACAGAGGAGATTTACGAGGATGTTGCCAGGACTGGAGAAGTTTAGCTATGAGGAAAGATTGGATAGGCTGGGGTTGTTCTCTTTGGAACAGAGCAAGCTGAACGGTGATTTAATTGAAGTGTACAAAATTATGAGGGGCCCAGATAGAGTGGATAGGAAGGACCTATTTCCCTTAGCAGAGAGGTCAGAGGGCATAGATTTAAAGTAATTGGTAGAAGGATTAGAGGGGAGCTGAGGAAACATTTTTTCACCCAGAGGATGGTGGGAGTCTGGAACTCACTGCCTGAATGGATGGGAGAGGCAGAAACCCTCAACTCATTTAAAAAGTACCTGGACGTGCACCTGAAGTGCTGTGACTTACAAGGCCACGGACCAAGTGCTGGAAAGTGGGATTAGGCTGGGTGGCTCATTGTCGGCCGGCCCGGACACAATGGGCCAAATGGCCTCCTTCTGTGCCGTAAATTTTCCATGATTCTATGATTCAGTCTTTCCTGATAGGTATCACCTCTCAGTTCTGGTATCATTCCAATAAATCGTTTCTGCACCTTCTCCAGTGCCTCAATATCCTTTTTATAATATGGAGACCAGAACTATTCACAATACTGCAAGTGTGGTCTAACCAAAATTCTATACAATTTTAACATAAATTCTATCCCTCGAGAAATGAAAACCAGTCCTTTGCTTTTTTTATGGCCTAATTAACCTGCGTCGCTACTTTTAGTGATTTGTGTATCTGGAGCCTCGAGATCCCTGTGCGCTATTTAGACTCTTGTTTTCCAAGGAGTTTGAGGCCTCCTTATTATTCCAACCAAAATGTAATGCCTCACACCGAACTATATTGAAATTCATTTGCCAATTACACACCCATTCCGCAAGTTTATTAATGTCTTCCTGTATTTTGTCGCAGTCTCCTCAGTATTAACGACACCTCCAATTTTGTGCTGTCCGCAAATTTTGAAATTGTGCTTCCGATTCCCGAGTCCAAATCATTTATGTAAATGGTGAACAGCATTGGTCTCAGCACCGATCCCTGTGGGACAACACACCCCAAGTTTTAACCTGCCCTCGGAGTGTTGGCGCTGCCCCCTCAGCCCTGCCCTGGGAGTGTTGGCGCTGCCCCCTCAGCCCTGCCCTGGGAGTGTTGGTGCTGCCCCCTCAGCCCTGCCCTGGGAGTGTTGGTGCTGCCCCCTCAGCCCTGCCCTCGGAGTGTTGGTGCTGCCCCCTCGGCCCTGCCCTCGGAGTGTTGGCGCTGCCCCCTCGGCCCTGCCCTCGGAGTGTTGGCGCTGCCCCCTCAGCCCTGCCCTCGGAGTGTTGGCGCTGCCCCCTCGGCCCTGCCCTCGGAGTGTTGGCGCTGCCCCCTCGGCCCTGCCCTGGGAGTGTTGGCGCTGCCCCCTCGGCCCTGCCCTGGGAGTGTTGGCGCTGCCCCCTCGGCCCTGCCCTGGGAGTGTTGGCGCTGCCCCCTCGGCCCTGCCCTCGGAATGTTGGCGCTGCCCCCTCAGCCCTGCCCTGGGAGTGTTGGCGCTGCCCCCTCAGCCCTGCCCTGGGAGTGTTGGCGCTGCCCCCTCGGCCCTGCCCTCGGAGTGTTGGCGCTGCCCCCTCGGCCCTGCCCTCGGAGTGTTGGTGCTGCCCCAGGATGGAGTGCAGTGAAATGTGGGATTATTGCCCATTCCTGTGACTGGCCCCACCTACTGTTATACACTGAACTCTTTACTCTCAATCCCAAATTCACTCTTTGGTTCCATTGGGTGTTGATTTGTTCGTTGACTGATTTGATCTCCTCTCTTTATTCACAGAACTCGAAGCAGCTCCTTTCCAGGTAAGTTCCTCTCAGTCATACAGTACCTGCTGCTGATAGGGAACCTTCCCCTGTATCTGGGAGAAGAGTGAAAGTAGAATCACCGCTTGGAAACCTTCCCAGATAAGGTGCTTTCAAATGGTGGGAATATTGAGTGATGTTTAACTGTGGTTTGAGGGGTTATTGGCTCAGGCAGCCTGTGGGAAATGGGAGTGACCTGGGCTGTTCCATCGGTGTGTCGAGCTTCTCAGGAACCTGTTAGACAGGAAGTGAGAGAGAGAGAAACCTGCAGTGACCTGTATCTAACCGAGGCTTCCGAAAGGCTCCATGTGTGTCAGTGACAGCTTTATTCCATTGGGTCAGTAAGTGCTGTGTGATTGGCTTGTTCCATCAACCAGCCCATGGAGAAATGAGGAGAGGGGCAGGTCCCAGTGTCAGAGTGACAGTAAAATGTGTTGTGATTGGCTCATTCTATCCACTAACAGAGAAATAAGTAAGTGCTGAGATTTCCCAGTAATGTCAGTGTGACTGGACCCTCAGTGAGGGAATCCCCCTGATCCCAGGTCCCTGGGAGGCTGTTCCTTCTCCTCTCCTCACTTCACATGATTGTAGAGAGTGTGATCCTGCAGAGAGGGGGGAGCACAGCCTGGAAACCCTCGGGATAATAATAATTATTAATAATGGAAAGATGAGGGCTGGACTGAACACAGACGGCTTTGAAAATCACAAACTGAGCTGAAGTGGCAGCAAACCAGGATCCCACTGCACGTGTGGAGATCAGTGTGAATGCAGGGAGACTGCAAATCCCGGGATTCTGCCATTTTCAGGATGGGTTGCTGCGGGGTCTCAGTACGAGCATTAGAAGGGGTGCAGGTTGTTGCACTGATCACTCGTTCCCCTTTGGGTTTCTGATCTGAAATGTCCCCACTGATAAAAACATTCTCTCCTCTTTCATTCCAGAGTGATTGAGACTCAGAGAGTCACAGACCCAGATGTTCCAGCGCTCACCCTGAACCTGTCCAATATATCTCAACTTATCCAGAAGAGGCTGAATGGATTGGAAAAGTATCACTCAGACATATTGGGAATCATTGGTGAGAACGTGCAGCTTTTCTCCAATATAAGGGACTGAGAGCAGGTCGGGTTTGTTGTGTTTCGACAGTTGGGAATATCCCCGAACTTTAATATCAGGTCCCTGTGTGTGTGGATCAGGAGCCTGAGATTAATCCTCAGTCCCCAGTCACACCTGCTTTAAACACTCCTCACTGTAATGGGCCAGAGCTTCACCCCCCATGGGTCAGGGAGGGGCGGGTCAGAGGAACGATGTTCTTACTGATAATTAATGGTCAAAATACTGGGGTTCACAGTATTACAGGTGGATAGTCACAGGTTTATTAAGCATATGATAACTATTATTGACAATAATTAAACATACACAACAACAGCACTCAGGAGTTTTTAACCCGGAGAATCCAGACGTTAACAGTGAAATGGTCGGCTGGTCAGGCCCCATCAGATTCTGAGCTCTCTCTTCCCACTCCGACTGTTTATCGTTTTTCCCAATCCTGTTATGTTTTAGTATTACCTCTTGTTCCTTTCATGTCCCCTGTCAATGATTCCCACATCCTGATTGATCTGTCAATCAAATCCTTAGGATGAGGTCAGTTACAGAACCATCAAAGACATTCTAACCCTCCAGTGCACGTGTTGCTGTTCCTCACACTGGGCCGTGTTCCTTTCGACAGGGGTCTCCTTCCAGGGGGGCCTTTACAGACAGCTGTTTATGTCTCAATACAACCAGCTTCAACATTACAGACAACGAACCACCATTCCCACCTCTCTCATGTCCCTGTGAAGTTCAAAGACGAAGAGTTTACAAGATGCCGTTCCACTCGCACCGACACGCCTCCTAAGGTCTTGTTACAGGGTCTGTCCATATCAAAGGGAGAATCAAACTGCTGGTCAGATCAGTTCCAATTGAAAAGTTACTGAACACAGTTAAATTAATATAAAGAGGAATCAATAACAGTCCCATTTGATTAACCCTTCGCTAACAGCAGAGTTACACACAGCCAATCAGTGTGTCTCTTAAAGGGACACCGTCCCTCACAGGGCTGTCAGTATCTGTGCTCTGGGGAGGAGGCAGAATCAGCTCAACAGGGGCAGCCCCTGTCCCAGGGATCGTCATCGAGCAGGGGACTGGGATCAGGGGGAGAGCGGGAATATTCCAAGGTGTGTCTATAATCTTAAACGGGGATCATTAATTTCTATTTAACCCTAACTATTTCAGTGATGTTTCTTCAGTCTGGGTTCAGTGCGAGGGATTCGAGGGTCGAGTTCCTGCTCCTGTTCCCTCCTCACAGCTCGGAATTGGTCCGAGTCTCAGACCCGGGTCCAGAGGGAGTGTTGGTGAATTCAGAGTGAACAGGGAGCAACAGTTTAATGGACAGAAGGGAGATCAGATTCCCCTCAATTCCCCACTGAATCCTCCCTCCTGTGAGCTGTGTGTTCCCAGTACAGCCGGTGCTGAGATTGTGGGGCTGGAACTGTGAGTCTGTGGGATGTGTTGTGTGCCGGTGAATCCCCTCCATTGTGTCTGGGAGAACGCGAGCACAGTGCCAGGGGCTTGTGTGATTAAACTGACTGTGACCGTGTGTCTCCACTGCAGTGTTTGCACTGAGTGTACAGCACTGGGACCCACACACTGCTATTTTTAAATTTGTTTTTATGAATTCATGGGATGTGGGCGTCGCTGGCGAGGCCGGCATTTATTGCCCATCCCTAATTGCCCTTAAGAAGGTGGTGGTGAGCCGCCTTCTAGAACCGCTGCAGTCCATGTGGTGAAGTTTCTCCCACAGTGCTGTTGGGAAGGGAGTTCCAGAATTTTGACCCAGCGACGATGAAGGAACGGCGATATATTTCCAAGTCGGGATGGTGTGTGACTTGGAGGGGAACGTGCAGGTGGTGTTGTTCCCATGTGCCTGCTGCCCTTGTCCTTCTAGGTGGTAGAGGTCGCAGGTTTGGGAGGTGCTGTCGAAGAAGCCTTGGCAAGTTGCTGCAGTGCATCCTGTGGATGGTACACACTGCAGCCACGGTGCGCCGGTGGTGAAGGGAGTGAATGTTTAGGGTGGTGGATGGGGTGCCAATCAAGCGGGCTGCTTTGTCCTGGATGGTGTTGAGCTTCTTGAGTGTTGTTGGAGCTGCACTCATCCAGGCAAGTGGAGAGTATTCCATCACACTCCTGATTTGTGCCTTGTAGATGGTGGAAAGGCTTTGGGAGTCAGGAGGTGAGTCACTCGCCGCAGAATACCCAGCCTCTGACCTGCTCTTGCAGCCACAGTATTTATGTGGCTGGTCCAGTTAAGTTTCTGGTCAATGGTGACCCCCAGGATGTTGATGGTGGG
This sequence comes from Heptranchias perlo, assembly GCF_035084215.1. Lineage (NCBI taxonomy): Eukaryota > Metazoa > Chordata > Chondrichthyes > Hexanchiformes > Hexanchidae > Heptranchias > Heptranchias perlo. The sequence goes on along the minus strand of NW_027140031.1, from coordinate 13,650 downwards.
GGATTCGGCGATGGTAATGCCGTTGAATGTCAAGGGGAGGTGGTTAGACTCTCTCTTATTGGAGATGGTCATTGCCTGGCACTTCTCTGGTGTGAATGTTACTTGCCACTTATCAGCCCAAGCTTGGATGTTGTCCAGGTCTTGTTGCATGTGGGCTCGGACTGCTTCATTATCTGAGGGGTTGTGAATGCAACTGAACACTGTGCAATCATCAGCGAACAACCCCCTTCTGACCTTATGATGGAGGGAAGATCATTGATGAAGCAGCTGAAGATGGTTGGGCCTAGGACACTGCCCTGAGGAACTCCTGCAGCAATGCCCTGGGACTGTGATGATTGGCCTCCAACAACCACTACCATCTTCCTTTGTACTAGGTGTGACTCCAGCTACTGGAGAGTTTTCCCCCTGATTTCCTTTGGCATCAATTTTACTCGGGCTCCTTGGTGCCACACTCGGTCAAATGCTGCCTTGATGTCAAGGGCAGTCACTCTCACCTCACCTCTGGAATTCAGCTCTTTTGTCCATGTTTGGATCAAGGCTGTAATGAGGTCTGGAGCCGAGCGGTCCCGGCAGAACCCGAACCGAGCATCGGTGAGCAGGTTATTGGTGAGATTTAACAGGGATTCTGATTGATGGCCATTGATTTAACATGGGATGAATCCAGTCTAAGAGGTAATATGGGGCTGACACTGTCTGGGAAATACTGACACTCCCACCCTGCAGCTGTCAATCATTGATCTGAATGGAATCACCCTGTCTGACCAATCTCTTCTCTCCTCTCTAGGGCAAAGGTCACCGATGAGCCTGGATCCAAAGACAGTAAACTGGAACTTGGTTCTGTCTGATGATCTGAGATCAGTAACATGGACTGAACGGAAACAGCCCTACCCACCTCACCCAGAGAGGTTTAAAGACTGTCCTCAAGTCCTCTGCTCCCAGAGTTTCTCCTCAGGATCCCATTCCTGGGATGTGGAGACTGATGGGAATCGTTGGGGAATAGGGATTGTGTGTGGGAGTGCAGAGAGGAATGGGAGCAACTCCGATCTTAGGCTCAGCAGTAAATCCTGGTGTTTGGGATTTTCTGCTGATTTTCTCAGAGTTTGGCACAATTACCGGAGCTCTGACCTCCCACCGACCCCGTCTAACAGCAGGATCCGAGTTCAGTTAGACTACGAGGCCGGGACTCTGTCATTTCACCGGGTCACTGACTCACTGAGACATTTACACACATTTCAAACCACATTCACTGAACCCGTGTTTCCAGCATTTTATTGTAGGAATAAATCCTTAAAACTGTTTAATTAATCCTGATATCTGAGACTCGGATGATGTCACTCCCAGTTAAGATGATCAGGGGACTCTGAAGATGGCATTTCCGGTTTCTCAATCCCCTCCATGATGTCACTCCTGGGTCTGCCCCTCTGATGATGTCACTCCCGGGTCTGCCCCTCTGATGATGTCACTCCTGGGCCTGCCCCCTCTGATGATGTCACTCTCAGGTCTTCCCCTCTGATGATGTCACTCCTGGGTCTGCCCCTCTGATGATGTCACTCCTGCGTCTGCCCCTCTGATGATGTCACTCCTGGGCCTGCCCCTCTGATGATGTCACTCCCGGGCCTGCCCCCTCTGATGATATCACTCTCAGGTCTGCCCCTCTGATGATGTCACTCCTGGGTCTGCCCCTCTGATGATGTCACTCCCGGGTCTGCCCCTCTGATGATGTCACTCCCGGGTCTGCCCCCTCTGATGATGTCACTCCTGGGTCTGCCCCCTCTGATGATGTCACTCCCGGGCCTGCCCCCTCTGATGATGTCACTCCCGGGTCTGCCCCTCTGATGATGTCACTCCCGGGTCTGCCCCCTCTGATGATGTCACTCCCGGGCCTGCCCCCTCTGATGATGTCACTCCCGGGTCTGCCCCCTCTGATGATGTCACTCCTGGGTCTGCCCCCTCTGATGATGTCACTCCCGGGCCTGCCCCCTCTGATGATGTCACTCCCGGGTCTGCCCCCTCTGATGATGTCACTCCCGGGTCTGCCCCTCTGATGATGTCACTCCCGGGTCTGCCCCCTCTGATGATGTCACTCCCGGGCCTGCCCCCTCTGATGATGTCACTCCCGGGCCTGCCCCCTCTGATGATATCACTCTCAGGTCTGCCCCTCTGATGATGTCACTCCTGGGTCTGCCCCTCTGATGATGTCACTCCCGGGTCTGCCCCTCTGATGATGTCACTCCCGGGTCTGCCCCCTCTGATGATGTCACTCCTGGGTCTGCCCCCTCTGATGATGTCACTCCCGGGCCTGCCCCCTCTGATGATGTCACTCCCGGGTCTGCCCCTCTGATGATGTCACTCCCGGGCCTGCCCCCTCTGATGATGTCACTCCCGGGCCTGCCCCCTCTGATGATGTCACTCCCGGGTCTGCCCCCTCTGATGATGTCACTCCTGGGTCTGCCCCCTCTGATGATGTCACTCCCGGGCCTGCCCCCTCTGATGATGTCACTCCCGGGTCTGCCCCTCTGATGATGTCACTCCCGGGCCTGCCCCCTCTGATGATGTCACTCCTGGGTCAGAGCTCAGAGCTTTGCTGTTTTAAGGATCGTGGGGTCTTTAGATCGCTAATAGTACTTTAGGTGAGGTTGTGCTTGTAAAGTTAACTAGTGGTACTTAGGTGTGTTACAATTGATTGTCATTACCTGATCAATACCCGAGACATCGGGACCGTGCAGGGGGAGAGTAGCAAAGACCCCCAGACACCCCCCGATCTGTTGATAAGACAGACTGAAAGTGCAGGAATGGTTTGTATTTGATGTCACGTTTGGGATGATTTTGGGAAACCGCTGTGTGTAAATGTGATATGTTGCGTGTGAGGCAACTCGTATGTGGAATGCATGATGAAGATGCACTGAAGAACGGGTCTCAGACACGCTCAGTCACGTTAACAACATCACTACATGAAATGGTTAATGTGCTCAGGAGAGTGAGGACATCTCCTGGGTCACTACTGATCTGAACTTTTTTTAATCAAGGCACTGACACAAACTCCATAAACCGACCAGTTAATGAAACAATCAGGATCGAGTTAAACACACTGGTACCTGTCAGAGGGATTGAAATTAAAGTAAAGAGGGACAGAGAATTTGGATTTCCAGAATTCCAGGTTGGGTTTCTTTGAGTTAACAATGAAATTGGGACAACTGAGGGCCGGGGAGAAATAATACTTAGCCTGAATTATCCACAAGATGGATAATGGGAAAGAGGGGAGCTGGAGGATCTTTGAAGTCCAAGATTTCTTGATAATATGGGAGTATTTGGGGGAGCCGAGTTTCTGTAGTTTTCTGTACAATGTATTATGATTTTCTTTGTCTCTATCATGATGTGTAATATTAACCAAATGAAACTTCGATTAGAAGAGCAAATGGCTGGAGATCGGTCTGTGATGCTAACAAGATGAGGACCTTGGATAAGGCCCCCAGGATCCCACAAAGGAGGGGGAGGGAGGGGCTGTTGAAGATTGAGACTGAGAAGTAAGAAGGGAAACCACTTTCTCAGATTACTTCTGTGCAAAGGAACTGTTAAACTGACTGTTCAAGGCAGCATGCTGGGAAGGTTGGTCACATTGGAAAAGTCTTATTCAGCAGACTGTCTAGACGGTTAAAGATAAGACAGCTGTGAGGCCTTGAAAGTCTGTGAGAAGCTGTTGTAAACATCAGATGCTGTCGTATCAACTTGTTTAAACCATGGGAAAGAGAGAGAGTGGGAAAAGAAACAACAGTGTGTTTTGAGCAGCAAGAAGGGTGTAAAACCAGCCATTTTCGTGAGATCGAAGGAGACAGTCCACGAGAGAGACCAGAGACAGACCAGAAGATCACAGCACAGGATGGTGATGGAGAATTAACCTCTCAGTCTCCCGAAGCAGAAGAATTGGCCATTCTGAGTTTCGAGTTGTGCTTCTAATTAAGCTTGTATCAATCTCTATCTGTAAAACTGGTATTTTAATGTTAATAAAACCAATTGGTTCGAAATGTTTGAAGTCTTGTTTGATCTTCTGCGAGATGTGAGTTGTGGGTAAGTGAAGTTTGTGACAGTGCTGAGTGTGTGAGGATGGGGAGAAGGATGTTTAGTGAAGTGTGGTGCAGTGATTATATAGAATTACACAGAGTCTACGGCACAGAAACAGGCCATTCGGCCCATCTGGTCTATGCCGGTGTTTATGCTCCACACGAGCCTCCTCCCACTTCTCTTCATCTCACCCTATCAGTATATCCTTCTATTCCTTTCTCCCTCATGTGTTTATCTAGTTTCCCTTTCAATGTATCTGTGCTATTCACCTCAACTACTCCTTGTGGTCGCACATTCCACATTCTAACCACTCTCTGGGTGAAGAAGTTTCTCCTGAATTCCCTATTGGATTTATTAGTGACCATCTTCTATTTATGACCTCTAGTGTTACACTCCCCCACAATTGGAAACATTTTCTCTACTTCTACCCTATCAAACCCTTTCATAATCTTAAAGGCCTCCATCAGGTCACCCCTCAGCCTTCTCTTTACTAGAGAAAAAAGAGCCTCAGCCTGTTCAGCCTTTCTCAATAATTATACCCCGTCAGTTCTGAAATCATCCTTGAGAATCTTTTCTGCACCTTCTCCAGTGTCTCTATAACCTTTCATCTGGAGACCAGAACTGTGCACAGTTCTCCAAGTGTGGTCTAACCAAGGTTCGGTACAAGTTTAACATAACTTCTCTGCTTTTCAATCCGATCCCTGTAGAAATGAACCCCAGTGCTTGGTTTGCCTTTTTCATGACCTTATTAACCTGTGTCGCTACTTTTAGTGATTTGTGTATCTGTACCCCCAGATCCCTTTGCACCTCGATCCCATTTAAACTCTCATTATCCAAGCAGCAAGTGGCCTCCTTATTCTTCGTACCAAAATGTAGTACCTCACACATATTGAAATTAATTTGTCAACTCGCCATCATGAGGGACCAGCCCTCGCCACCACCAGCCAGCCGACAAACTGAGGAGGGGGAGGAGGAGGAGGAGGAGGAGGAGAGGCAGCGATCTCCACAGCCCCTTTCTGCCAGGGCTCCAAGAGATCAGCTCATTGAGGAGCGATTCCACAAACCTCAACTCCACCTCCCCATTCACCAGCACTTTAAATAATGAAGTCCAGAATTATAATTAGACAGCATCTGATTTGCATAAACTTTGTTTTGAAAATGCATTAAATTGTCAGTTCTTCTGTGCTTAAACTATAATAATGTTAACAGTGATCATATTTAATGGTCTGACTGCAGAAAAGGTGGAGTACAGTTTTGCGAATGGCCACATTTACATGAAGTGCCCAAGCCCTTTGACGTTCCCAGTGCAGGCTCGATCTCTGCTGGACGGTAGAGAATGTTGCTGCTTCTCCCCTGGGGCAGAATCAGCTTCCCATTTTTCCCCCTTTCTCAGTTCCCTCCCCCTCTCCACCTCTCACCGCTCCCAGACTCTTCTTAAAACATTATCTGGCGCTCTAAAGCAGACGAGTCACATTGTCCCATCACAGTCTTCATCAGAGCAGGTGTTTCTGCTTTTACTAAAGGTGAAGTCATTCTGATAAACTTCATCCTGTCATTTTTCATCCAGAAAGCCCTTTGTGTTTTCCAATCATTGGCAGCTGAGGTAGATTTTTCCTTTCAAGTGGTGACGAGTTGGCTGAAGATCAAAGCAAGGCCCTGTGGTATTGGTGGCCCCGAGGGGTGTTGGAGTTGGCATGGAGCCCAGATCCTCAGTGACAGGCAGACCCAGTAGGTGCTGAGCCCCTGGGTCAACAGTGAGTGTCTGGGCATGTTCTCCTCTCTGTCTGTCTCATGTTACATTTCCCCTTTTGGTTTTACAGAGCAGCAGCAGGTTGAAGCAGATTGAGAAAGAATACAGTCAGAGGCTTTTCAAATCTTCCCAGGCCTGGCCCAGAGAGTCAGAAACCGCAGCATCGTTCCCCAACAAGCAGCAGTTGATCCAAGGCCTCTGTCACTGCTGTTCACCAACCAGCCACTGAGAGAGGCAGGAGGGCCATTTACTCGACTCCCAGTTTGATTTTTGTGGGGAAGCAGCTTGCCTCTGCCCGTGATGGCCCCCCGCCCCCGCCCCGAGATTGGTTAATTGTCTCATGGAGAATAATGGAGGCAAGTTTCCAGTGGCAAAGGATGTTGCTGAGCTGCCCATTCTGTACTGACGACACTCTTTTACTTTGATTCATCTTCCCTGGGGCTGTCCCTGGGGGACGGATGGTTTGTAGAATGTTACATCAATAGACCTGAACATCTTTCAGCACTGCTCCCATTTCTGTGCTTTTCATTTCACCGAGAAGCAGCTGTTTAACTGTAAATGCCCCACATGAGCCACAGAAAAGCAAAAGAAGAGACAAATACTTTTGGAATAAATCCGCCGTTTCTCCGGGACATAAACCATTCCTCATTTTTAACATTCTTTCCTGGTTTTACAAGACAAGGAACTACAGGCATTTCCAAAATGGGGAACCGATATCCTCAGACCTGGATCGATGTGCTGACAGCTCCGAGCGATTTGTGAACTATCGATAAACATTGGACCAATCACATAATTTCGGATTATCGGTGATGAAGGATTCCCGTTAAGTTCTGATTCTGAAAAGTGAAAATTCTAAAAAGCTTCTAAAGATTGACCTTTTACTAAAATGCATTCACCTCCGGTATTTTTAAAAATGTCGATTTTTATGTTCTCTTTTTTTTAAAGTTTGCTTGAATCAGACTCCATTCATTCTCTGGGCACGGGGAGAGTCTCTGCTTCATTTTGAACGAATGTAAAGTCCCCCCGTCCCAGGACCAGATTTTAAATGCGACTGTCAAATTCGATTGGTGCCTCAGATGTCTGCAGCCACATAATGTGGATTAGTGATTGTCGGGATTAGTTTTACTTGGTATTTTGTCAATATTGTCATCAACCAAATTTACAACAATCCGAATCACAGAACGTTTATTGAGGCAACCAGTTGAGAACAGTGAGCCTGAGAGAGGATCAAACCAACAGTGAGAGATAATAAGGTCTGGGCAAAATGAAGATCTGGAGGTCCTGCTGCAAAGGAATGGACAGGACTTGCATTTATATAGTGCCTTTCCCCACCTCAGGACGTCCCAAGGTGCTTTCCAGGCAATGAGGTAGTTTTTGAAGTGTAGTCACTGCTGTAATGGAGGAAAGGCGGCCGGATGGTGCGTGACCCAGAGAGGGACTTGGAGGTGACGCTGTTTCCAGAACATTGCTGCTCTTGTCCTTCTCAGTGGCAGATATCGCAGGGAAAGGAGGTGCTGTTGAAGTGACCTTGGTGAGTTGCTGCAGTGCACCCTGGAGATTGGACAAACTACAGCCAGTGTGCTGGTGGGGAAGGGGCTGGATATTGGGGCTAACTTTAACCCCCAAGAACTGGTGGGCTGGGGGTGGGAGGGGAGTAAAAATAGTTGAATTCTTCAGAGGGACGGCATCCCAGCTCCAACACGCCCACTTCCGGGTTTAACCCAGGAGCGTTTGGATGGGCACACAACAGAAACCCAGAAATCCCGTCCCCACTTAAAACCGGCAGGTCAACACGTCAAGGAGCAACGGACCTCACTGTCAGAGTCGAGACACTTAATTTCTTGTGTATCAGAAATGTAAAATTAATTTAACCTTTCCTGTTCGGGTTTCCCATCGCTTCTGATTCACGTCAGGTGAAAGCAGGCGGGAAGGGTACGGTAGCATAGTGGTTATGTTACTGGGCTAGTAATCCAGAGTCATGAATTCAAATCCCGCCACGGCAGCTGGCGAATTTAAATTCAATTAATTAATTACATTCAATTAATTAAATAAAAATCTGGAATTAAAATACTAGTATCAGTAATGATGGCCATGAAACTGCCGGATTGTCGTAAAAACCCATCTGGTTCACTAATGTCCTTTAGGGAAGGAAACCTGCTGTCCTTACCCGGTCTGGCCTATATGTGACTCCAGACCCACAGCAATGTGGTTGATTCTTAATTGCCCTCTGAAATGGCCTAGCAAGCCACTCAGTTGTAAAATCTCGCTACGAAAAGTCATAATAAGAATAAAACCGGACGGACCACTAGGCACCGGACACGACAACGGCAAAAAAAAAGCCCAGTCGACCCTGCAAGGTCCTCCTTACTAACATCTGGAGACTTGTGCCAAAATTGGGAGAGCTGTCCCACAGACTAGTCAAGCAACAGCCTGACATAGCCATACTCACAGAATCATACCTTTCAGCCAACGTCCCAGACTCTTCCATCACCATCCCTGGGTATGTCCTGTCCCACCAGCAGGACAGACCCACCAGAGGTGGCGGTACAGTGATATACAGTCAGGAGGGAGTGGCCCTGGGAGTCCTCAACATTGACTCTGGACCCCATGAAATCTCATGGCATCAGGTCAAACATGGGCAAGGAAACCTCCTGCTGATTACCACCTACCGTCCTCCCTCAGCTGATGAATCAGTCCTCCTCCATGTTGAGCACCACTTGGAGGAAGCACTGAGGGTAGCAAGGGCACAGAATGTACTCTGGGTGGGGGACTTCAATGTCCATCACCAAGAGTGGCTCGGTAGCACCACTACTGACCGAGCTGGCCGAGTCCTGAAGGACATAGCTGCTAGACTGGGCCTGCGGAAGGTGGTGAGCGAACCAACACGAGGGAAAAACTTACTTGACCTCGTCCTCACCAATCTACCTGTCGCAAATGCATCTGTCCATGACAGTATTGGTAGGAGTGACCACCGCACAGTCCTCGTGGAGATGAAGTCCCGTCTTCGCACTGAGGACACCATCCAACGTGTTGTGTGGCACTACCACCGTGCTAAATGGGATAGATTCAGAATGGATCTAGCAGCTCAAAACTGGGCATCCATGAGGCGCTGTGGGCCATCAGCAGCAGCAGAATTGTATTCCAGCACAATCTGTAACCTCATGGCCCGGAATATTCCTCACTCTACCATTACCAACAAGCCAGGGGATCAACCCTGGTTCAATGAGGAGTGTAGAAGAGCATGCCAGGAGCAGCACCAGGCGTACCTAAAAATGAGGTGCCAACCTGGTGAAGCTACAACTCAGGACTACATGCATGCTAAACAGCGGAAGCAACATGCTATAGACAGAGCTAAGCGATTCCACAACCAACGGATCAGATCAAAGCTCTGCAGTCCTGCCACATCCAGTCGTGAATGGTGGTGGACAATTAAACAACTAACGGGAGGAGGAGGCTCTGCAAACATCCCCATCCTCAATGATGGCGGAGTCCAGCACGTGAGTGCAAAAGACTAAGGCTGAAGTGTTTGCAACCATCTTCAGCCAGAAGTGCCGAGTGGATGATCCATCTCAGCCTCCTCCCGATATCCCCACCATCACGGAAGCCAGTCTTCGGCCAATTCGATTCACTCCACGTGATATCAAGAAACGGCTGTGTGCACTGGATACAGCAAAGGCTATGGGCCCCGACAACATCCCAGCTGTAGTGCTGAAGACTTGTGCTCCAGAACTAGCTGCGCCTCTAGCCAAGCTGTTCCAGTACAGCTACAACACTGGCATCTACCCAACAATGTGGAAAATTGCCCAGGAATGTCCTGTCCACAAAAAGCAGGTCAAATCCAATCCGGCCAATTACTGCCCCATCAGTCTACTCTCAATCATCAGCAAAGTGATGGAAGGTGTCGTCGACAGTGCTATCAAGCGGCACTTACTCACCAATAACCTGCTCACCGATGCTCAGTTTGGGTTCCGCCAGGACCACTCGGCTCCAGACCTCATTACAGCCTTGGTCCAAACATGGACAAAAGAGCTGAATTCCAGAGGTGAGGTGAGAGTGACTGTCCTTGACATCAAGGCAGCATTTGACCGAGTGTGGCACCAAGGAGCCCTAGTAAAATTGAAGTCAATGGGAATCAGGGGGAAAACTCTCCAGTGGCTGGAGTCATACCTAGCACAAAGGAAGATGGTAGTGGTTGTTGGAGGCCAATCATCTCAGCCCCAGGACATTGCTGCAGGAGTTCCTCAGGGCAGTGTCCGAGGCCCAACCATCTTCAGCTGCTTCATCAATGACCTTCCCTCCATCATAAGGTCAGAAATGGGGATGTTCGCTGATGACTGCACAGTGTTCAGTTCCATTCGCAACCCCTCAGATAATGAAGCAGTCCGAGCCCACATGCAGCAAGACCTGGACAACATCCAGGCTTGGGCTCATAAGTGGCAAGTAACATTCGCGCCAGATAAGTGCCAGGCAATGACCATCTCCAACAAGAGAGAGTCTATCCACCTCTCCTTGACATTCAACGGCATTACCATCGCCGAATCCCCCACCATCAACATCCTGGGGGTCACCATTGACCAGAAACTTAACTGGACCAGCCATATAAATACTGTGGCTACGAGAGCAGGTCAGAGGCTGGGTATTCTGCGGCGAGTGACTCACCTCCTGACTCCCAAAGCCTTTCCACCATCTACAAGGCACAAGTCAGGAGTGTGATGGAATACTCTCCACTTGCCTGGATGAGTGCAGCTCCAACAACACTCAAGAAGCTCGACACCATCCAAGATAAAGCAGCCCGCTTGATTGGCACCCCATCCACCACCCTAAACATTCACTCCCTTCACCACCGGCGCACTGTGGCTGCAGTGTGTACCATCCACAGGATGCACTGCAGCAACTCACCAAGGCTTCTTCGACAGCACCTCCCAAACCCGCGACCTCTACCACCTGGAAGGACAAGAGCAGCAGGCGCATGGGAACAACATCACCTGCACGTTCCCCTCCAAGTCACACACCATCCTGACTTGGAAATATATCGCCGTTCCTTCATCGTCACTGGGTCAAAATCCTGGAATTCCCTTCCTTGCAGCACTGTGGGAGAACCGTCACCACACGGACTGCAGCGGTTCAAGAAGGCAGCTCACCACCACCTTCTCAAGGGCAATTAGGGATGGGCAATAAATGCCGGCCTCGCCAGCAACGCCCACATCCCATAAACGAATTTAAAAAAAGAAATGAGGAGGGGCTTAAATAACTTTGAACACAAGAGGTGACTTTAATGTGAACACAAACTGTAAACACTTACTGGTGCTGACAGGGTCACTATAAGTAGTGGCTTCAATCAGCCCACCAGAAAACACACCAACCCCGAGGAGAACTTTGGATCACACCGAAAAGACTGACCTTTATTGTATAGTTTAAGACGCTGCTGCACAGAGGTAATGGCCCCCAGCACAGACAGACGGTTCACTCGAGATTTGATGTTTGAGGCAGTGACAAACTCACGCACAAAGAGAGGGCATGATAAAAATACTGGCAAGTAAAATCAAGGAAAACCCAAAGATGTTTTAGAAATACATCAAGAACAAAAGGACAACTAAGGAAAGAGTCGGGCCGATTAGAGACTAAAAAGGTCACCTGTGTGTGGAGGTGGAAGATGTGGGTATGGTTCTTAATGAATACTTTACATCTGTCTTCACAAAAGAGGGGGACAATGCAGAGAATGTAGTTAAGGAGAAGGAGTGTGAAATATTGGATGGGATAAACTTAGTGAGAGAGGAAATATTAAGGGGTTTAGCATCTTTGAGAGTAGCTAAATTGTCAGACCTGGATGAAATGTATCTCAAGCTGTTAAGGGAAGCAAGGAAGGAAATAGCGGAGGCTCTGACCATCTTTTTCCAATCCTATCTGGCTACAGGCATAGTGCCGGAGGATTGGAGGACTGCTAACGTTGTACCATTGTTTAAAAAGGGAGAAAGGGATAGACCGAGTAATTACAGGCCAGTCGGTCTAACCTCGGTAGTGGGCAAATTATTGGAATCAATTCTGAGGGACAGTTTTAATCGTCATTTCGAAAGGCATGGGTTAATCAAGGACAGTCAGCATGGATTTGTTGCGGGAAGGTCGTGTCTGACTAATTTGATTGAATTTTTTCGGAGGTAAAAAGGCGGGTCGGTGAGGGTAACACGTTTGATGTCGTCTACATGGATTTTAGCAAGGCTTTCGACAAAATCCCACATGGCAGACTGGTCAGAAAAGTAAAAGCCCATGGGATCCAAGGGAAAGTGGCAAGTTGGATCCAGAATTAGCTCAGTGGCAGGAAGCAAGGGGTAATGGTCGATGGGTGTTTATGTGACTAGAAGGCTGTTTCCAGTGGGGTTCCACAGGGCTCAGTACTAGGTCCCTTGCTTTTGGGGTATATATCAATGATTTAGACTTAAATGTAGGGGGCATGATTCAGAAGTTTGCAGATGATACAAAAGTTGGCCATGTGGTTGATAGTGAGGAGGAAAGCTGTAGACTGCAGGAAGATATCAATGGACTGGTCAGATGGGCAGAAAAGTGGCAAATAGAATTGAACAGTCACCGAGGACAAGTTATCAGAGGGCAACCAGTGATTCGATAGGGTAGACACAGAGAGACTATTTCTTCCTGTGGGGAAATCCAGTACAAGGTGGGGTAATCTTAAAATTAGAGCTCAGACGGTTCGGGGGGTGATTTCAGGAAGCATTGCTTCAGACAAAACTCTCTCCCCCAAGCAGTTGTTGAGACCTACTCCAGTTCCTATCACCAGAACTGGACACAGTACTCGAGGTGCAGTCTGACCAGAACTGGACACAGTACTCGAGGTGCAGTCTGACCAGAACTGGACACAGTACTCGAGCTGGGTCTGACCAGAACTGGACACAGTACTCGAGCTGGGTCTGACCAGAACTGGACACAGTACTCGAGGTGGGTCTGACCAGAACTGGACACAGTTCTCGAGGTGGGACTGACCAGAACTGGACACAGTTCTCGAGGTGCAGTCTGACCAAAACTGGACACAGTACTCGAGGTGGGTCTGACCAGAACTGGACACAGTATTTGAGGTGGGACTGATTGAGGTGTACAAAATTATGAAGGGCACAGATAGGATGGATACTAAGGAGCTTTTTCCCTTCGTTGAGGGTACTATAACAAGGGGGCATAGATTCAAGGTAAAAGGCGGGAGGTTTAGAGGGGATTTGAGAAAGAACTTTTTCACCCAGAGGGTGGTTGGAGTCTGGAACTCACTGCCTGAAAGGGTTGTGGAGGCAGGAACCCTCACAACATTCAAGAAGCATTTGGATGAGCACTTGAAATGCCATAGCATACAAGGCTACGGACCAAATGCTGGAATATGGGATTAGAGTAGACAGGGCTGATGGCCGGTGCAGACACGATGGGCCGAAGGGCCTCTATCCATGCTGTATAACTCTATGACTCTATGACTCTATGACTATGACCAGAACTGGACACAGTACTCGAGGTGGGTCTGACCAGAACTAGACACAGTACTCGAGGTGGGTCTGACCAGAACTGGACACAGTACTCGAGGTACAGTCTGACCAGAACTGGACACAGTACTCGAGGTGAGTCTGACCAGAACTGGACACAGTATTTGAGGTGGGTCTGACCAGAACTGGACACAGTACTCGAGGTGGGTCTGACCAGAACTGGACACCGTACTCGAGGTGGGTCTGACCAGAACTGGACACAGTACTCGAGGTGGGTCTGACCAGAACTGGACACAGTACTCGAGGTGGGTCTGACCAGAACTGGACACAGTACTCGAGGTGGGTCTGACCAGAACTGGACACAGTACT